>NC_092863.1:85113395-85410577 GCF_032062135.1 Pyxicephalus adspersus
GACAGCTATCGTTCCTTTGCTTCAGATCAAGCTAAAATTATTTCATAATGAATTCTACATATATTCTGGGACCAACAGATTCAATAATAAGGGTATTCAGTGTTGTTTCACATGAGGAAACTCACATTCCTCAGTATTTCTTCTGAAGTAAAAATTTTTTCTCTTAAACATCCTTTATCCTTTTACATTTTTTAATGAGACTTAGCAACCCACAATCCTTGTTTTTGAGTAAACTTTATAGTTGTTACATATCCAAACTTACTAGATAAGCTAATCACGGTATCTATGGTATTGTGGCATTGGACATGTACAGTATTACTATCTTTGTTCCCTGTTTATTCTTCATGGTTATTTTTTTCTACCTCAACTTGTTAATACATGCAAATAAATACATATATTCATGCATACTGTGGTGTGATGCCTGATGTGTAGTGCAAGACCAAGGCCCGTACCTCAAGTCCTGCATGACTCCATATACCAACAGATTGCATGCATCATCTTGTATACCAAACTTTTACACATTATACAGGTTGTCCCCGGGTTACATACGAGATAGGGACTGTAGATTTGTTCTTAAATTGAATTTGTATGTAAGTCGGATCAGGCACATTATGTTTGTCTCAACATTATATTAGGCAGTTAGGTGTCAGTTACTGTTTAAAATCCTCAACTCCTTAACTCCTAACTGTGAGTTAATAACAAATAAAGCAAGAAAAAAAAACAACTTTAAGGAGCCTAGATATTCAATAACTTCTGGAACAAGCAGTGCTGGTATCCAAAAAGAAACAACTGTAGAGTTTGTCTTGGTCATTAAAGAGTCACAAGAGGCTGCAAAAAGAGCTCACCCCCCTAAGATCACCCACACCCTCAGCTGTGTTTAGCAAAAGATTTCTTCTGAAAGTCATGCAAACCCCCCAATCCAGCCTCAGTCTTGCACAGGAGGGAGTATGTTGGATGCCCTTAACTCGAGAACTTCCTGTACATTCCTAAAGAGCTCCCAGCCCCGAAGATTTATTTGAGCTAATACAAAGTTTGGATGGGCAATGGGGTAGGATACTTTTGTTACTCTAATAAAAAATGATTGAAAGTAATTTAGGCAAAGACACATCCTAATGCTTTAATATAATATTTGTGTATTTGTATTATTCCATTTATGTGCTTACTGTTTGAAAAATGCAATAAAAATTATTGAAACAAAGTATTTTGAGCAAACTTTTTTCAGGTTTAAACATGCTCAGTGAATGTCAAGCTAAGGAGGGACCACAGATCAGTCTTAATATTATTATTAAAAATAATAAACGGGATTTATATAGCACAAACATATTATTCAGCGCTGTACTTTAAATAGGGGTTGCAAATGACAGACGAATACAGACAGTGACACAGGAAGAGGAGAGGACCCTGGCCCGAAGAGCTTACAATCTAGTCTTTACTTTTTTTTTTTAACTTTCTACATGTGAATAATTGTAGAACTCTTTGGACCACTTACTAGAAAGGTTTGTTAACTATCTAAACTTACACTTCCTTCTCGTCATGTGGTCAGTTTAGCTGTGAATAGTGCCTAATGAGTTAATTACAACCCTGAAACGTGATGTAATAAGATTTCACAATACAGGAATGTCAAGCATTACTTTATCTCTTCTCATATGTGTTGTATTCAGCATATCATAAACTAATAAATACCAGACCACAGAAAAGATCAGTTGGTAATCTATTTACAATGTAAAAATCAATAAAGTCTGATTTTCCTAGAATTAAGACCGTTACACCTATTTTCCACTGATGAAATGGAAAAAGACCATTGGAAATAATTACATCATCAGGAAAGTGAGAACAGTACTGGAAAGCTTTTAAAATTAGAGCACCTGGAAGGGCATCACATAAAGGTCAGTCTGCTACCATTATGGCATGATAAATCCATACAGAAACTATGTGTACCTATACAGTATATCATTTATCAGTGAATGCAGTGCAACTCTTTGAAAATGGTACACCCCCAAAATGTTACTTTATTACAGTTACTTTGACAACATAAAAAATCATTTACACAGTTGCATAATTCATATAATTTTACTTTGATTCAATGAGCAGCCAAGTCCAACTTCAACTTCCTCCAAAATCCCAGCATACATACTATCAGTACAATCCTGTTTTGTGTTAGACATTGAATATTAACTAAAAGAGGAACTAAATAATGTAAGCTAGTGCCAAATAAATACAATGGACAAATGACTAATCTCCATTATTGGGCCTCATTTATTAAAGCTCTCCAAGGCTGGAGAGGATACACTTTCATCAGTGAAGCTGGGTGATCCAGCAAACTTGGAATTGTTCAGAATTGAAAACATTTGCTAATAAGTAGCAAATGACTTTTAGGAAGTCCATTTCAGCTTTGCTTGATCACCCAGCTTCACGAATGTAAGTGTATCCTCTCCAGACTTGGAGAGCTTTAATAAATCAGGCCCATTGCCTATAGGGTCCCTGCAGTTGATCTGGTCTGTGTGTGAAGATGGTCATCAATTTAGAAGAATTTTGCTTTCTCTTGTCAGAACCTCCAGCTGATTGCAGGACTCCGGTAATCAGAGGCAGCAGTGCCTAAGGCAACAAACACATCAGATGATTGTTGCCTGAGACAAATGGTTGTGCTCATCTCTGGCGAAAATCTTTGTCTATAGCAGTCCCCCAACATTGTTTATCAATTTGCCCTGGTGGATTGATGAATGACCACTGTGCTTTCCTGTGGGGGAAAACTCACCCTCCCCAGCGCTCATTCATCAAAAAAGATCATTTCCAGAGAAACTAATTTGACATTTTTTTTAATAAATATTTTTTTCTATTGAGACAAAACCAGAAGTACACATAGAGACACGTGAGGACAATCATACAGAAATCAAATCAAACAAAAACATACATTTTCATAGTTTCCAAAAATGTCCTGACATCAGAAACATAATCGTAAACTAAGACACTTGTCAAATGCAATGTTACCCCATCGCAAGTTGGTTTTAACCTTTGAAGTGAATGCATACACTGCAGGTCCACATTTTTAGTGCATTGATAAGGCTCCCTTCACACAGTTTACACTTACACAGTTTACACAGTTTTCACAATGCATCTCAGATATGTAAATTAAATGAAAAAGAGAGATCAGACACATTTGGACTTTAGTATGATGCAGTAATACAACGTGATTTATTTAGAATGGAACTCCAACATACTGAGGCAAAGCAGGGTTGACACTCCAATACTGTTATTATTATTAATAAACCATATTTATATAGCACCAACATATTATGTAGCGCTGTACATTAAATAGGGGTTACAAATGACAGTTAGATACAGACAGTGACACAGGAGGAGGGGAGTACCCTGCCCTGAAGAGCTTACAATCTAGTCTACATTACATCATGCACGTCTCTTTCCATTCATTCATATAAATTGCTGGCTCAGGTACACCATTAGCACCAAAACACAAACCTAAAGTGTAAATGGGCCCTAATAATTCATCCAGCCCTCTGACTCAATACTCAGTGATCGAAAAGATTGTTATTTACTGCTATTATTTACCAATACTCAGCGTGTGATCTCCATCTCTAATAACTGTATTCATGAGACCACTACCCACGTGTAGCACACAACTACCGGTACGTCGCACTTCTATGACGTTACAATGCGACATTGGCACAGAAGTGTCGGGGCGGAGCTTTCGAACTAGCTGCAATGCCACGCCCTGTGTGTGCCCCACCCATCGCTGTCCTATTTCCTTTAAAGCACCAGTACCTTTGAGTCTGATCACAGCCAATCATATACGCAGAACTTTTCCGGGAAACGTCGCCTATTATTGGTCATTGCTTTGAACCACGCCTTCTGTAAACACCTATCCCGCTTCAGGATTATTTATTGGCTGCCATGGTAATTCCAGACCCTCGTGTCATAGATGCAGTCACTCCCACTCCGCCCTGCACATAACATAGCGGAGCTCCCCATGCGGGCGCAGTGAGCTGCGGGCAGAGCTGGGAGTACCGACATCTTCACCCCCTGCTGATCGGAACCTTCTTCCATTACACTGGCCTGCCAATCACACCCCATGCTAATCTGGAGCGTCAACCTGCTGCTGACTTCTGGAACTGTCACAATCCTCAATTGTTTATAGCCATAATATTTATACTGGGAGAGCCTTGCACTAAACTCTGCTGTCATATTGAGATTCCAAGGACTGTGGTAATCCTGTGATCCCTACTCCTGAGACTGTCAATCCTCAATTTCCTACACCAAGGACTGTTGCAATACTGAAATCCCTATTTCTGGGTCTGTCAGAATTCTCAGATCTCTACCCAAAGGGCTGTCAATCCTGTGATCCCTACTCCTGAGACTGTCAATCCTCAGATCCCTACACCAAGCACTGTCCTAATTTTCAGATCCCTACACCAAGCACTGTCCTAATTTTCAGATCCCTACACCAAGGACTGTCCCAATCTTCAGATCCCTATTCCAAGGACTGTCAATCTTCAGATCCCTACACCAAGGACTGTCCCAATCTTCAGATCCCTATTCCAAGGACTGTCAATCTTCAGATCCAAGGACTGTCAATCTTCAGATCCTTACACCAAGCACTGTCCTAATTTTCAGATCCCTACACCAAGGACTGTCAATCTTCAGATCCTTACACCAAGGACTGTCCTAATCTTCAGATCCCTTCACTTTTCTGGACTGTCAGATGAGAGGTCAGGACCTGTTGCAGTGATTTGGTCTTGTCTCTGCCCTTTCTTTGGTCTCCTGTAACAGAACAAGAGAATACAATGTTTGACAAGGCGAGGATCCCCTTTGTGGTGCTGGACATAGTGTGTGTGATCCTGGGTATGTCTCCAATTACTACCATCATCAGCATGTTCCTGCTTCTATCCCTGTCCATGGGGGTCCCTCATCACCCTCTGACAGGGGGTCCCCATTTCTGAGCATGTAATATGATATTCCTTCCATATGTGTCACACTTCATTAAGCTTTGCATGCCTTCTCTGACATACTAACCCCTCCAGTATTGTCCTCCTCCTCTTTGATTCCTTTGTTAGGGGTGAAGTTACATAGGCAGCTCTTCATCATGCAGAATCTTTTGCTATCATGTAAATATTAGCTGTGACCCAACACAAATGATATCTTTACCAGATGGCAGATCATTGTCCTGGAGGAATTGTACAAAGCTCTTTATTTGTAACCGATGCAAATGATTTGCTTTTGGCATAGACGATATAGTGCGATGATCGATAACGTCTGGCTGTTTTTTGCTGCTGTCTGTGCGCCTATTGGGAGGATTTTTTCCTATGCTTCTGTGCAAGAAAATCATCAACAATGGGAGGAGGGAGTAAATCTGCCTGGAGGGATACAGACAGTGAAAACAATGTGATTGGTAATACTTAAGACATCAGAGAAGGGTTAACTGTCCCTTTAAACGCCTAAATCTGCCCTGGAATTACATTTTCATTGGTTTAGGTGAGCTTTTGCCATAATTGGCACTCTTGACAAATATGGCAAACACCTTATCGAAAGCACCCTGCAGCGATGACATGTCCAGAATCAGAAAACCCTGAAACCACCATTCTCACCACCATTGGGCAATCACCCCTGGCATCTGGTCTATATGGTGCCGAATATAGGGCTGTGCTTGATAAGTAAAAAAGCCACCAGCAGGGAAAAAGTTTTTTTCCACTAAAGGGACTATTTTGCCATAAAACTCTTTAGGTTAGTTAAAAAAACTTTAGATTAGTTTTGTGTTATGAGATTTTACCTTTTTCAGTCGCCTGGACAGGAATTGATGTAAAATCTCCCCAAGTTTAACCCAGACCGCAATTGAAATCTAAATCTAAATTTAATCTTTTCCCGTTCTATATTGAAAGTTTCCTAGTTTGAATCCTACTTCACTTTCTTCCTGGTAAAATTATGAACATGCAGTTCTTGTAAAATTGGAAAAACTTACTTTTTTATCTTAGACAATCACCTTATTCATAATTAAATGGCCTTGTGGTTATATTATTCATTATATTTGTGTAGGAAGGCTTTGTGATTAAATCTTATTTCCTCGCAGCAGCTGTCATATGAGTGTAAGATCAGTGTTCTTCAGTGTTTGGTCTTTACATGTTCCCCCGGTGAATCTTCAGATTCTTTATCCAAGGGTGATACCCTTTGGCCTTGTTCACTTGGGCATAAAGACTTGGATTTACTTCACATTAATAAAGATTTGCAATCTCTGTAATATTAAAGTTCATGGTCTAGCATGAGGAGGAGGGAAGAGAGCGGCTTGGCTAGAAAATATACTTTTTTGGAAGTCAAATTTCCAGAGCCATATTGTAAGTGAATACAAAAATAATTTATAGAAAGGTAAAACACTGGAAGTAGGTACTGTATATAAACGTGATTTTACCTGCAAACCTTTAAGTGTGTCACAGGGTCTTATTAACAAAACTTTCCAAAAGCTTAAAAAAACATTTTACAAATGCTTCCCAGACACTTATAAAACACATGTTGCTTCTTAACGTGTTAACTTAGCCTTTAGGTATTCCAGTTGTAATTTCTTCCTACTATGGGTATATAAGGTTGCAGTGCTGCATTTGTATTTGTACTTCCCAGCGAACATGCTGATCCAGTTTCAGTAATTTGTGGTTGATGTCTCGGTGCTTCCTTCATGGCGTAAAGTACTGTCAGCACCAGCTGAGGAGTTTTATAGGCTGTCAGAGTCTAGCTAGGTGACAGCTGAGCAGGAGATCAGTTTATATGTGACATGTGGATTGCAAACAGTCTTTTGGTGGTGTTGTTGGAGGGTCATACAAAGTGTGTGCATATCTTGTGGATGCAAAAGATTGTGAACCATTTTCTTTTTTTTCCTAGTTGCCAAATAATGTCAAAAGTACACAAAATATTACATGATGTTGTGCAAGAGACTGCAATACTAACTGTGTTAAAGGGATATTAATTAGCTGGTTGCTTTATTATTATTAATATTATTATTATTATTATTATTATTAATAATAATATCATGCATAAACAGGATTTCTGTAGCGCCAACATACTAAGCAGCACTGTACACTAAATAGGGGTTGCAAATGACAGATAGGTACAAACAGTGACACAGGAGGAGGAGAAGCCCCAAAGAGCTTACAATCAATGCAAAATTTAATGGGAAACATTGTAGATTTTCCCACTGTGTAGCTGTTAAACAACTCTTCTAAATGGCACCTACTTCAGTTATCGCAGTACCTCCTCTCTTCTTTAGCTGTTTCTTTTAGGCTGATTTGCAGTGTCCTTTCCAAAAAAATGCAGTTTTAGTAAGTTACCGTAGCATTGAGCAAGTAGGCAGCCCACAACAAGGTAAAGCAACACAGGCTAATGGGTATGGTAATGTGCATCAAATGGTAAGGCTGTGTACACACATTGGAGTTTTGTCGTTGGAAAAGATCTTTCATGATCCTTTCCAATGACAAAAGACTGAAAGATGCATGAACAAGCGATGTACATAGAGCGCTGTTCTATTGAGAGGGGAGAACAAGCAAGCGGCACCGGTACTTGTATTACAGTTGTTTGTTGTTCATGGAGGTGTCAGGACGCATCCATGAACGACGTCGGACGAACGCTGTACACATGCCAGATTCTCATCCGATACCAGTCCTGAGGTGATAATTGGAGAATCATTTGAGGTCAGTGTTCTCCGCACCCCAAACAGCCCTGGACACTTTTACCCCGACACCTCGCCCGGCACTTTTCAGTAACCACCTGGCTGGTTTTTGAGTGGTTACTGAAGAGTTGGGTAACAATACAGGGGCTGCCACCTGCCTACAATTTCTTCAAAAAGTTTCTGGATTGAACACTGGATGTGTGTGTATGTAGTTTAGGAATGAGTCCTAGGGGTGGATTCATTATATGCATGATAAATGGCATTACATTATAGCAGTCTTTTTTTATTTTGAGTAGGCTACAAATAGTACCAATTCAAAAACACGCATTACCCCTTTTGTGGCAACACAGCACCACAATCAATGTGCTGTGAGATGTGATGCTCTGCAGGTGTATTGGCCACTAATATATACAGGTTTTCCGTGCTATTCACTGCAAAACATTGCACTTGGAAAGATGCATTGGCCTAAATTGCAGTAACGCTCATCACTGCAGTCCCATATGATGTGTTTTTGCGTTACAAAAATGTACATTATGTTAAGACCACTTACATATTATGCATTGTCTTCCAATAAACCTCATCAATAGCATTAATGTTACATGATATGTGCATTGTGGTGTGTTGCAGGTCATTGTGTTGTCTGCTCCCACTGTACAGTTTGTGAAGCCATTCACAGTAAATGGCACTGGTAACCACATTGCATATACAGAGCCCTGTTTTACTATGTGCTTCTGCTACAAAAAGTGCAATTGGTCTCAGCATTTATGTCAAGCTTGGTGATCTTGGTGGTCTATGCAGTTATCTTTAGTTTATCTTCCATTCTGGAACATTATGACTTAAACGGGCATCATGAAAAATTATTCACTTGACTGGGTCACTGTTTTGGCCTTCTAAGTTTGTTACAGAGCAGCGGAAGGGTTAAGGGCAGCCTGAGAGTTTAATAGCCACAATTACAGAGCAGCCTGCTCTCCAGACTTTGCAGGCCTTTTCATGTGTAGTGCCCTGAGGTCTTCTGAGACTCCCACTCTATAATTAAATCTATAAATGATTTGTAAAGGAGCATTACATCTGCACTGAGACTACACTTGTCCTGGATGTTCCCATCTACTTAGAAGATAAACTTTCCGAATGGTAGCGTAATATGCAGACACTGGAAAAATATCAGTTCAGGTGTGGCAAGGTGCAGTAATGCTCCCCATACATGAATGATTGCTTGATAAAGACAAGTTTGGGCAGTTATTTCACTACTGGCCTCATGTATTAAAGTGTGTAAGGTATAAAAAAATGTAGCACATTATTTAGTAGTGTATGGGAGAATAATAACATGGGCCTGAGCCTTAAAAGTGAAGATTTATATGTTATAAGGAACAAAATATTAATTGTGCAAAAAATCTACCCTGTTGTCTGGAGTTCCTCCTGGAAAATAGCAGTGTACTTCCTGGTAGAAGAGCGCGCTTAGGCATTCTTGTGTCTACAACCTCATAACTGTGTATCTGCAATGTGAGATCTAAAGCTGCGTACACACGGCAAATTTTTCTCGCCCGATAATCGGTATCGGCCAATTATCGGGCGAAAATCTGCCGTGTGTACAGTCGGTCGTCGTCCATCGTCCGACGACCGTCCTGGCGGATCCATGGACGATGGACGACGACCGATCCTAATGAAAGGGAAGGGGAGAGCGCACAGCAGGGTGCCGCTCCGTCGCTCTCCCCCTCCCCTCTCCATAGAGCATGAACGGTGCTGTATGTACAGCATCGTTCATGCATCGTGCAGTCTTTTCTCGTTGGAAAGGATCGTGAAAGATCCTTTCCAACGAGAAAAATTGCAGGTGTGTATGCAGCTTTAGACACTGCTGCCTATGATTGCTGATCTCGGTAGTGAGATTCGGTCATTTCTTTACTGTCTTCCTTGCTTTACTACAAAGAAAACTAAACCCTACCTTCAACAAGATGCCTGCCCCTTCTCAAAGACATCATACAATACAAAGGCATAGTGGGCAAAATAGAGCATTGGCAATTCTGGTAAGTGGTTCTTAGCCATATGCCTACCTTTTTCTGGACATATTTTCCAATGTTCAGTGCCTTTTATTAATGCTGCAGCTAGCACTAATTGTTCATTGGCATGAGACAGACACCAGTAAACCACAGCCAGCCCTACTTCCTGTGTCTCTTTACCCCCTGCTGGTGCCATGTCGTTCCCTCCGTACTTCTGGGTTGCCCATTTACTTTGCGTGCCAGGTTTACATTATCTTGGCACCCAGCTTAATGGATCCTGGAACCATATATCGTATCATGCATGCTCCGAAGTCAATGTACAAAAAAATGCCAGCAGGTGAATAGCCTTGTCTGCTAGCCTATTTTACCTTTTATTCCCACTTTAGGGCACACCATTATTTAAATGGGCTGTCAATTTACCCAGCATATAAAACGTTTTGCAAAATTATTGTCACGGCAGCATACCAGTGTACATTACTTGTGTTACTGCAACATGGAAATGTTTACCCTGCCTTGTAAAATATCAGATTACTAAGAATGCTCACCAAAGGAGGAACCTGTTGAGATTGGGTTTATTGGGTGGTTGAGGTCACTTAGAGGAAGTCTGTCAGTTCCTGCCATGTCAACATCCTGGTCTTTTAGGAGATGATCACCATGGCATTCTACAGTGTAATCCTTTAAAGCCTCAGTCTCAACAACATGGTGCTAGGTATCCCAAAGTTATCCCTCGTACTAATGTAACGTCAACCTAATGGTAAGGGTATAGTATGGGTTGCCGCACTTCTCCTGTGCATGGCAAATTTCTGCTATTGTTGCCAATTGTTATTATTTATTTATAAAGAACCATTATGTACTCTACAAAGGAATCAATGCAACTAAACATGAAGTTGGCTTTTAATGGGTATTACATATTCATAAAATTCAGTCTTTAGTTGTTTGACCTGTAAAAGCCCTGTAAAGGAAAATCACATTAATAGTATGTTCACTTCCTTTCTATTTTCTGAAATACTTCACAGGAAGCAGGGCAATTTTTAAATCAAGAAATCTGCACCACAAATATTCTGTTTATTTTTAGCCTTTATTTTGTTTCCTGTGGGAGATACCAGGGTGTGTAGATGTGATGATAAATCATGTCATTGGACTTTCTGTTTATTTATAACAGGTAGGTTAGAGCTTCAGTCCAAAGAGCTCTATCAGCAATGTGCTATCTCTTCTGATAGGGATAGTTTATGGCTTGGAAATAGGTGACTGCTGAGTAACTTGGTTAATGAATATTCTGTTGTGAAATGGTTGTTGTCATAATGGACTTTGTGCTCATGAACTGAACTGGTTATAATCACTGGTGGATTGTCCTCTTTCTTATTGATGTTTCATACATAGCTGTACTGTCTAGGGGGGAGCTGTGGGAATGAACCCTAACACGGGTCGGATTTAATCTGGGCGTCAGTAGTAGGTATGCAACCATAACCAAGGTCAGGTAGTAGCCGGTAAAGTTAGATCTCCTAATGTAAAAAAAAATATATTATTGCACTATTCATTGGTGCCAGAAAATGCAAAGGTAGTAAAAATGACCCAAAATTTTTTTATTGCATACTGGTAATGGGTGTATCAGATTTTCAGTACATTTCGCAAATATGGGGATTCACTCACTTACAAGTATTGCCCATCTTCTGTAATCATCAGCTCTGCCTATTTCCTCTTGAACCTTGCTATACATTCAATACTGTAACCTTGACTCAATAGTCTGGAGGGGAAGTAACTAGCCACCATCAAACTGTCTGTCTGTTGTAGTAGGGTAGAATTTCAGATATATGGGTTGCCCAGGTGAATTTCATTATAGAATGTTGCACACCTAGAAATCCTTTTACACTGTAAAGTTAAAAATACATTTAACTGAATTTTTAGTAAAACTTTATCCAGTTTGTTGCATATTTAGCAGTACTTAGACTGATTTTAACTGGACTTGTTCTTGAAGACGTTGAAGAAGAATGTTGAAGATGTTTCGCAGCTTTGCAAGCTGCTTGATCAGAAATAAATACCCTCCCATATCATGGTGCCTGAATAGTTCTGGATCCAACAGCACTTGGTAGTGCTATTCAGTGGCCTTACGCCAAAGATATTTTTTGAAGTCTTTAGGGGTGGCATACTGACACCCTAAAGAGTAAGAAAAGAGCATTCCAAAAATATAAAAATGAAGCAACACCTTCATCATATGAAGAATATACAAAGAATATAACAAAAGATGTAAAAAGGAGATAAAATGTGTTAACTTCAAAATGAAAGACAGATTGCAAAGGTAGTAGGGCAAACCCCAAAAATGTTTTAAATATATTAATAGCTAAAAGATATCTGAGCGAGTGGCGTTATTCTTCCCACTGTCCCTCAATATTTTAGCAGGATTGGCCTAAAACCTGAACATTATTTAAAGTGTTGCTCTGTGCTAAATAGGCCATTGTAATGCATTGTGTGACCCCTCAGATTTAATTGTAAATGCGTCACATATCTTTTACATCATACTGGATCTCTGAGTTATAATTAAACTCCTTGTGTTGCCTGGGATTAGTATTTAACGGCTTTTACTGAGTGTAAGCAAAGAGGGGCTTTACAACTGCTGACAGATGCCATACATTGTCATATATTTAGTTATCACTTCTCCATGGGCGGATGGACGGATAGGAGTTAAATTTAATTCTTGTGCCAAATTAGGATTTGTTAGGAAGCATGCAATATAAGAACAGTTTCAGTGCAATTGTGCGAGTCATTAATGTACTGCAAGTGGAAACCACATCCTTCATGTAGCGCACAGCAGACACCACAATATTACTTTCTTTCTCTATTAGTTCTGTTGATTATAAATTTGGCATTTTCTGGACCATTATTTTATTTTACCTGTATCCTAAACTGTGCATTTTAAAATGTAGCCATTGTTCCGGAGTTTTATCTAGTTAGTTTTCCTAAATGCACAAACTTTTTGCTCAAGTGAACTCTCAGACCAAAAGTTATCTATAATACCCTAAAAAATAGGCAGGGTCCCATTTTCATAACTCAGTTGTGTAGTGTATGTGCCATGCTGACCTATAGATGGGTGCACACAGTGCAAGTAAATCTAACCCAGATGTTCCATCTATATTTTCAGCTTTATCTGTGCGTTGAATAACACCAAATTCTGGGTATAATTCCTTCATACAATGTACAAAGTTAAACAGGAAGGGATGGATGAGAAGGTTGTTTCTGGTTTGGGTTCCTGAGCACTAAAATTAGGTTTCTAATTTTATTGGCCAGATTAAAGTTGAGCTGCAGGCAAGCATTGCAAAATATACATTTAAAAAAGATTTATGTGAACAGATTTGTAATTTTGTTCAATCCATTTTTTGAGTCCTAAGGCTCAGGGGTGGAGGGTAAAGCTGGAAAATAAATATGAAGGACATATCTAGACAATCATCACATCCAATTCTTAAATCTGTTTAATCTGCGGAATCCCTATTTAATGTACAGCGCTTCATAATATGTTGGAATTAAATAAATCATGTTTAACAATAATCATATTTTGTGCATGGCTGACAGTACAACCTACTAAATTAGAACTCTCACACATTTCACACTAAGTTTGAAAGTCAAAGCTCATTTGGGAAAAGCCCTAAAAAAGCAATTAGGTTAGGTGGAAATGTTTTTGTTAGGACTAAACAGATTATCAAATTGACCACAGATTTTACAGATTGTCCACAGACTTTATAATTGGATTGTGCAATGTGAACCAACTATACTGAATAATATCAATTCCCGCTAAGTGAAAAATATGCAGTACATAGATTTTATCAAATGTAATTGGAGCTTCTTACCTTTTTCTGCTTTTAAGATACGTTTTTACCCAACTGGCAATTTCCCCTAATTGACCACCAAAGGTTGGGCACCATTATAATCTACTGGTAAATTACTTTATTATAGGATATTCTAGCTTTACAATTCTTTACATATGGTTTAGCATTCAAATCTCCCCAAAAATCTAACTCCTGTAGCAGGGGATGCCTGTAATTTGTCTACATGCAAGCTAATTGCATGAGCAGGTAAATACATTTTTGTGGTTGTTCTGTGTTCAAGTAGCTTCATTTGCATGGAAATAAATAAATGTTTCTGAGAATTGTTGAACCACAGCTGTGTACAGGTAGAAATAGGTACAGGTAGAAATTTACTACTGGTGACTTTGATTTTTGCTCAACAGAACTATCCCTGGCTAAAAGGTCTTTGGTTGCACCAGGTAATTATGTTCCATACTGCACATTGTGCTTTTACCTGGTGGTCACATCAGCCCCTACTTGTGTCCCTGTAAAACTATCCACATTTTTTACTATCATTTTTTTAATACTTAAAAGCACTTTGGCAGTCAAAGTTTTTTTTTTTTTTCTTCCCTGACACCCTTCAACCCAATCTCCTCTGTTGTATGACATCATATTTTATGGCCCCTTTTTCTTTTATCCCAGCTGTTCTCATGTAAAAACATTCAGTAGTTATAGAATAAAGAAAAGTTGAGGAGGCTTGCTTTGAGTTGATGGAATTTGGAAACTCCAGGGGCTCTCATAAGCTGATTATTGTGTTTAGACATGCCCTAAAGGACGCCTTAGCTGCCTGGCCGACATGCTGAACTGTGTATATGAAACATGTGAGGATAACAAAGCTTTTGTTTTTTCCTGCCTGTTAATCCTTGGTGTGTCTGGTTTACATTTGTATAATGTGTGTGGTGGAAAGAACACCTCCTGCTGCCCTCTCGCCTATTGTGACAGAGGAAGAGGGGGAAGTGATTGTGTTTTCCTTGTCATCTGTCATGGCAAATTCCTGCATACTGGAATGACAAATGGGCTTCAGGTTACTGTCTGTATTCCTGGCAGGGTCATTCCTGAAATACTCATCTGGGTGGAGGCTCTTTTATAACAAGTTGCATGTCTGAACTTTATTTCAAGGCATTTTAAAATTTGTATGCTAGCTATACAATACTCAGGAGTAGGGCTGCATTTAGACATAAAGGTCAAATGAACAACACAATTTGTATTGATAGAAAGTGCACTTATCCTTCCTTCCCCCAACATAAGGTAATGCAATTGTGTAAATCAATCCATTTCAATAGTGGTAGTCATCCCATTGTGAAAGCACACCATTCTCAGTGAGTTTGTTGTGTTACAGGGGGTTGGTAAATAGCAAGTGCTTTTGTAATATTGAGGTCTACTAGATATTTGGCACCAAACAGTTCCAATAGTGAATACTTGTGGGACATCACACTTAGGTAAAGCTGTCGTTCAGACTGGAAAAGCGTTACATTTGCAATGGCTGATTCCTTATTCTCTCAAATTGAATTGGAATATTATAAAGTACTATTTTTCTTGTTCCCGCAGTCCTCTGTGCTCCACAATTGGTCATAACTCTTTTGGAGTTGTAATTCTTGGAAACAACATTTCACACTGATGATTTTTTTCTATTGCCACTATTGACAACAAGCCACATTACTCTGCATTGGTGGCGTTGCCAATGTAGCAACCCTACTATGGATGTTTGTTCGACTCCAATTTCCAGTTTCTAATTGGTGTCTCAACTGTAGCAGCAAGTAGAGGCCAACTCATTGTGCTGTAAATGAGAGTGTTACTACAGCTAATCGGTTGGTATTAGGGGTTGGGTTTGCATATTGACATATACTATTCAAGCTAATGACCTCTAAGCAGGACAGTAGCTCAGAAGTTAGCACTCTGGACTTTGCAGCGAACCTTGGCTAGGACACTATCTTCATGAAGTTTACAGGTTCTCCCCGTGTTTGTGTGGGTTTACTTCGGTTTCCTCCCACATCCCAAAAACATACAGTTAGTTTATTTGGCTTCCCCCCCCAAAATTACCCTTTAGTCTGTATTAGACATATGACTATAGTAGAGACATTGGATTGTGAGTCCCTTTCAGGGACAGCTGGTGACATGACTATGGACTTTGTACAGTGCAGTGTAATGTGTCGGTGCTATATAAATACTGTATAATATTGATAATGCTTTGATTTGCAGCACAATACTTTGGCCTCCATTTGCACCCCTAACGATGGCGCTCACAATCAGATTTTGTTTTAGGTTTCTGCCAGATCCATAAAAATTTCTCCATGCAATGTCAGAGCTCACCTGACTGGATACACTTTGCATATCTTGCACAGATGGCTCTTAGTCCACTAAACTGTTGGGAAATGTTTATGCTCCATCAGATTGGACTGCGGAGGCCGATCACCAAGGCCGCAGCCTGTGTGCTTTTCCAGCCATGCCTGAACTGAGAACTTCTCTTGAAGAAAGTATTCTGAACACTGGATAGGGGGAGTGGAATGAGAGGCTTCATTATGCTCAGAAAAGAAAATGCTTTCTAAAACTGCTGGAGGTGTTAAATACTAGGAAGAGCTGAAGTGTATTTAGCCGTAATCCCAGACTCTGGAAATAGAATGCTGGAGCCAGGTCATCCCAGGCCACATTGATACAATTCACTTCCAACTCTTTCCTGTACATGTGGATTATTGCTGCGTGCAGACCTGAGAACGGCTTCTGTCCTATACCCCAGAGTATTCACAGCTGGACAGCAGCATTTTGGAGCTGTTCACTGCTCCCATTTCTCTCTCACATACTGCCTGATTATGTGCTAAGAATTCAAGTTCAGAGCCTGCATAGCTCTAATAAAACAGGACATCAGGGCTGAAGGTTGGGAAATGTGGCTGTAAGATTAAAAAAAAGTATTAGCAGACATCAGAACACATTTGGCCAGCCCGGTCATTTACAGTAGAACCATGAAACCTTTGCATGACTAGGAGAATACATTTTTAACGCTTCCCCTTCTCCGTCCATAGGCAGAAAATGTACTTTGCTTGTTAAGAATGTTCCTCCCTTTCTGTTAGTATTATTTTTTTTCTTAGAAAGATTGTTTGTTACTTGGCATGGAGTTTACCTGGCACACTCGGTAATAATGTTTGTAGGTAACCTGTGGCCAAGCTATGAGTGCTTAACTATTTAGATAATCTTGACAAGTAGTAAATGAAGCAATGAAGTTATTCAGGTCCTCCACTCAAATGCTCAGCATCCCTTCTCAGCATTTCTGCTTGTTCCTGCTACAGGCCTGATTTATTAAAACTCTCCAAGACTGGAGAAGATAGACATTCAGCAAAGTTGAAATGGATCAGATTCAGAATTAAAAACATTTGCCAACTAATAGCAAATTTCCTCCATTACAGGTATCTTGGATCACCTAGGTTCACCCATGAGTCTATCTTCTCCAGTCTTGGGGACCTTTAATAAATCAGACCATGTGTGTTTGTTTTAAAAATTGAGAGGATACCTTAAGGTACAGCTGAGGCGTAAGACTTGGATGACTTTTCTCTTTTGGATGTGAATGTTGAAGGTTATTTGCTCCATAGTACCTGCAGTCATAGGGGTTAGTAAGGATCTGCAGTATATATTTTGTCTAATGGTCAGATCTTTTTACATGTATTCATGTAAGTGTCACATCCCAGTTATTATGTTAAATTCCAATGAAATATCACAAATATTCTTTAGGGACTTTTAGGCACATCTATTAAAACAAACAGAAAATATAACTTTTTTTTTATCAATTAAAATACAAGTAAAACACTTCACACAAGTGAACAGACTTCAATATAAAAAGTTTTCCATAACATTGCGGTCTCGCATAGACAAAAGACTATTTCTTTTGACTCACTTCCACTGACAGTAGCTGGCCTTTAAGAAATTTCCAAAGCCATTACCAAGATGGATAGGTTGGGTGGCTATCCCATTATATCAAGTTTAGACCATTCTTCTGTTATACCCTTTATTACTATAAAGAACAGAACATTTATGATACATAAAAATTGTTGGCAGCTCCTATTTTAGAACTAAAGTGGGACCGAAAAGTTCTATAAACCAGAATGGGTTTTTTTGTTGTTTTTTTTTTATACTGTATGTATCTGTTCGCAGATTTTCGTCTTGTTTGTGAGTTTATTTTATTTATTTTTTTGTCTTGTGGTCAGATGGGTTTATTCACTGACGTTTCTAATATAGCAAACTGTGCATGTGTATATGGAGAGGTTTAGTGAGTCATTTCTCAGTATTGCTAATAGTCTGTCGAATAGTGGCCACAAATGTTTCAGCTAGCATCAGTACGTGACACTGACATCTCCACAGTCCCGGATTAAATGGCTTTGTCTATCAGTATGGATAGAACAGTGCGGTCAGATTGATCAATCTTTCTGTACTGGTATTTGCTTGAGACTGACACTGCCTCAATATATGTCTGATGCATCCCTGCGGTCTGTCTGGTGGCTTTTTTTTTTCATACTGCTATTATAACACTAAAAAAAGAACCTATTTGTTTCAGAGTCTCTACTCCTTTCTTTGCATATCTTAACCCAAGAACAAAGAAGGGCACAGGAACACCCAAAATTCTCAGATCACAAGGGAATAGAGTTGGGAATTATGTGGGGTAGATTGATGAGCGACTGATCGGGAGCCACCTATGGAGGAGTGCATAGCAGTGTGCCACTCTCTTGTCCTCCCTCCTCCCTCTTCATTAAACAGAACCATGCGGTGTGTACAGTGCTCATTCATTTATATGTCATTGGAAACAATCTTTTGTGATGAGCAATCCAATCTGACATCTATCTAACGTCTGTATGGGGAGTAACTGGTGACTAAAATATTGGGTGGGCTTCCCTTTAATGCAGTGCAATGTTGCAAAGTATATTTACCTAAAACAGACAAGCAGAAACAATCTTTTCATTGATGAGCTCAAATCTGATTGGTTGTTTATGGCTATTTACACTTCGAGCATCCTGGTTTATATCTGTTTTACTGAATTATATTAGAGTCTGGTTCTGCATTGCATCCTGTCATTCTGGTTTTGGTGTTGATGTTGAAGTTTTGGATAGAACAGGGTTTCACTCTTAAAATAAGGAAGGTGTTGTCATGTCATTATTAAGTGGTTTCGTGGGTGTTTCCAGCAAGGCTGTACAATTTTTACAGGGAAGATTAAACTTGGTCTTTGAGGGGATAGTTGAATGTGCAGGCACACTTTCATTATCCAAAGTTTTTTTGACTTTTTTTGCTGCACGAACATTCTTGCATGGACTGTCTGGCCATTCATGTAAGTGTCTATGAAAGAAGGGAAGAGAACAGGCCAAGTCACCACAAATGTGAGATAACCTCAAATAAATTAGCACAGTTGGTCTACCAAAATAAGTCAGGGAGGAGGTGATTGGTGAATGTTTCCTGCTGCACATGGACATGACAATGGTCGCCTAATCTAACCAAAGAGATGATCCTCTCATACCTGTGTTCACCTTATTATACAAGGGAAAGAAACCGATTTGCTTTAGCTCCCCCCCAGGTACAACATACTGATCTTTCCTTCTCTACTCCACCATTGTTCAGTGCTGAGAGCTATAAGAAATACTCTGCATATTGTGCTGCACCTGACCTCCTCCATGTAACATCACTGGGCTGGTCAATACTGCGACACGATTAGACCTGTGTAAGCAATGAACTTGTAGGTTTTATTTGTAAGTTTACACATTACTTTACTTTGCTATGCACTATCACTGCACCATATATTGTATAATGGTGTTAGTGGGGTGTGAGGGCTTTTGCAGGGATGCTGTTGGTTTCTTTTCCTTGGCAAAGTCACAGTACGTTTTTAGGAAATATATTGGAAAAAGCTGGTGTTTTTGAAAAGTCCTTTTTCTTTTAAACTATGGTCTGTATAGATTGAAACCATTTCCTGAAACTCTATATTAAACTATAATCTGTATAGAAGGAGTGTCTGCTACATTGTCTTTCTAATATGTCATTCTGTAGTGAACTGTTCCACCTGCTTTTCTCTTTCTGCTTACCTGGACAGAGAATTCATGATATACGAGCTAGGTGAGAAACTGTCTCTCCACCCCTTGTCCACGGGCAACAGTCTTCAGGCAATGGTATCAAGACATTTCAGTTTATGATAAATGATACAATAATTCATGGCAGTCAGTCAAGCCACTAGATTCTGACACTGGAGGGAAAGGCGAACATTATTGAATCATAGTAGCTATCTTTCCATGTCCTGTTTGCAGATTTAGTATATCTAGTAATATCTTTAATTAATTTTTCCCCCCATCCATTGGGAGTGGCCACCAATATTCCGGGACAACATTACAAATCCTGCAGAGTTTTAAACCCATCCCTACTTTTTCCAAAGCAAGGGAGGGATTATATAGGAATATTTTTTTCATGACTCAAACAATTTCATTGATTTTTTTCACATTTCTAATATATATGACATATTTTGAATTTCAGTTCAGGAGGTATAGCTTGACAGAACCAGTTCTATTTCTCTTCTTGGCAACAGAATGGAAAGAATAGCCTTGTGACTCTCCAGTGTCAGATTTTCAATGAGCTACACTGTCTGATGAGAGATGTTTGCATAACTGGCAGACTTATTCTTTAACTGGCAGGATCGTACTGCAGCAAAGTATTTTTAGATTTGTCAAGTCATTCTTTTATCCTACAAGGAGATTTCTTTAGCAATGAATGGGTTTGTTCAAAAATAAACTTGACACAAAAGACTTCTTTTTAAAATTCTAGATATTATAAATTCCGGTATCCTAATGCTTGGCCAATGCATTGGCTTTATTAGTTTTGAGTGACTTGCCTGGATCTAAAACACCAATGATGACTTCTGGCTTCTCTTTGCCTTTTCTAATCTGTTTATTTAATTTAAACAATTTTCAAACTAGAGGGGCAACATGACAGCTGGGCAGCTACAACTATACCAGGAAATACAGCCCCATGTTACTGTATCTTATAGTAGGTATATTTTAGAAAATACATTACATTATAAAGCAGCGGATAAAAGTACTGTGGGACACTAAGGCAGAGGTCGGCACTTTTTTTGGCCACTAGGCCATTTCAGGGGTAGGCAGGAGCACACTAGGCCCGACTCTCTCCCTCTCGAGTCCCGCCCTAGTGACTCCACCACCCGCCAGGAACGCACCCTGAAGGGAAATCCCTCTCCTCCGCAATGCATACAGAGGAAAGGGAATGTTCCATATTTACCCCTGCGGCGGAAGGCTTAACGCCGGCCGCGGTAAATAGGGGAAGAGAGCCACAACACGTAGGCTCAAGAGCTGCATGCGGCTCTGGTAGTTTGTTCTGGCTCCACCACAGGTTGCCGGCCGAGATTAGGCCTGATCGGCTAGGGGGCGTTAGGCCAGAACAAACTACTGGCTAGGCCGTATCTGGCCTAAAGGCCAGAGTTTGCCGACCCCTGCACTAAGGATATAAAAGTGTCATCAACCTATAGTTCTTTTATTACTAATTTATTCCTAGCTCGTAATTTCTCCTTATTTGGAGCAACTGTTCTTTTCTCAATCAATTTCCCTCTGTCTCTTTGGTTTCCTCAGCATGTATACCTCTATAAAAGTTTTTTCACCACAGAAATTGTTGTAGTACAGTAAGCTATTCATCCAACCTCTAAATCATTGCATTTGCTTTTTTATACCTTGACTGCTTAGGGGGTCTTGTGACTTGGTTCTTAGCCCCCATTCCCAGTATTTTGTGCACTTTCATGTTTATTTAGGTGAATGGAGTGGCCATTGCACTACATGACAAGAAGTGTAGTTTTGAATGCTTTTAAAAGCCAACACACACAGCAGTGTGTTGCCATGCAATACACTGCAGTATGTCAGTTATGTGGGCTTGGGTTGCCATTATGATACCATAGTAATGAATGGCAATTCACCACTGGAGTACATGTTTAGTACAATGCCATGTGCTGCATTAGGAGCTCTTGCCAATTTCCTGCACACCTCCCTTACATGGTGTGTCCTTTTGCCCTTCAAAGATTGCCTGTCCTGTATATTATCTGATTTTTATATCACTAGTACTTTTCCATTTACAAATATAACAAGTTTGTTTCATTTTACCTCTATCTCTAATCGGTACAATATGCCTCCTATACAGTACGTTTTGCTGTTATAATTATACTGTGACCCTGATTCGTTCACTTCCAATTCTGCATGATCTTTGCATGTTAGCCAAGCAAGCAGGTGATTGTTATTTCCGAATATAGAACTGGCAGCAATATTATGCAAAGCCATGCACAATGTAGTTAATGTTTGTTCAGGGCCTGCCGTCATTTGAAATGTGGAAAGAATTGGCTGCTCTGCTGAATCATAATTTTAGATTTATGTATAATAAATCACACATTCTTAACGTGATGGAAACACTTGCAGAAAGCTTCAAAGCTGACAGTAGGCTTTCTGTGTTATCTGTATATTATTAAGTTCAGAAATATATATTTTTTTTTTTTGACAGAATGGGCCTGATTTAATAAAGCTCTCCAAGACTGGAGAAGGATACACTTTCATCAGTGAACCTGGGTGATCCAGCAAACCTGGAAAGGATCTGGTTGAGGTTTGCAAACATTTGCTAAAAAAATAGCAAATGACCTTTAAGAAATCCATTCCAGGTTTGCTGGATCACCCAGCTTCACTAACGAAAATTTTTTCTCCAGCCTTGGAGAGCGATAAAAAATCCCAATATCCCAATAAAGCCCAATGTTTTACAGTCTATATTGTTAGTTTGCCACATTTCCTTTGAGTTTTATTGATTTTTAATTGTAATTATTATTATTGTATAAACTGAGCCTATTACCCATGGGAAAAGTTATAGGCTCAATTATGGTTTTATTGCTGTTCGGATCCTCCCAGGGAAAATTTGCCTTTTTTTGTCCTGGGGCAGAAAGAGAGGGCAATCCAGTATTTAAAGCTGTCGTTGGAACAGGAATATGAAAAAAATCTTTACTTGTTCCACTTCCTGCTCTCTAAGAGGTGATATTCCCCTACGTTTCAATGATTTCATCGTGCTACCAGTTGTATCCCCAATTAGAAATAAAAAATCTACATTCATTCAGTCCCCAGCAAGAAATAAAAAACTTGGAGCAGTTTTAATCTATTCAGAAAAACTTATAGGCTTTAGATAACAACTTAGGTTATAGTAGCACGTAATACAAAAAAATTATTTACATTCTGTAAACATCCAAGAAATATGAAATGCATTTCTGTCTACATTCAGTGAGTTACTCTTGCATGCATCCCATTCACTCTGAGTTTAGTTACTCAGTACCTGAAAAAAAAAGTAAACATACATTGTTTTGCAGTGCAGAAAAGCAGGTGAAAACATATTTCTGATTGGAGCCAATGTGCTTATTCCTTCACTTCTGGGGCTTTGTCAGTTAAAAATACAACTTAAAATTGTGTATACAATTCATCACAGCAGCTGCTCTTTTTAAGAGGAAGAGTTAACACACAACTACTTTCTGTTTAATTTATGCTGAGCTCTTCGTTTCCAAGCACATGGCACTTTGCAAATATTAGTGCTTAGCGGGTTCTGTTTAAACAGTAGCTGGCAGAAGTATTTTACAGCATTCCGAATAGAATCAGACCATATACATCTAACTTTATGTGCATGTTTCCCATTTTCTCTTTATTGTGGGACTCCTGCTTTATTTTAGACAAAAATATTTTTATGATGGTGTTCTGGTGGTGCAATGATGTGTTAATGAGTAGCAGGGGAAATATTTACCTTTTACTAGTCTTGTGAGTACCTGCCATGACTCCTTGGCAAGCAACTATTGCCTTGAGTGGTAATGTTTAGGTCATGGTTGCATGCAGGCTGGTGAATATCAGCAACAACAGTGTCTGAGACCAGTATTATATGGCTTAATTTTTTTTTTGGTTGATTATTTACTGGAACTAAACTTTTCCTGGGGGCATTTAATTAAAGAAAAATGTATTCCAAAATGATTTGATGCTCCTCCTAGGTTTTACCTAGCTTTTGTGTTTTCAAACACAGTCGGTAATTAGGAATATAGTAAAAATCCAAATCTCCCATCTCAAAGTTTTTGTCCCAGTTGGTTAACTTTGCTTTGATTGCAACTTGGTGTTTTGACTACTCCTCACTTTCTTTCTTGGTGGTCATCATGACGCATATAGGGCTGGGTTTCAGTGAGGACATAACTTAATAAAGGGTCCAACCCTTCCCTGTTATATCCAAAATGTAAAAAAATATGTTTTTGTCTATTTTAAATACGATAAAGGACACATTACCCTTGATTGAAAGAAATAAAATGGACAGCATATACAAGGACAACCAGATATGATCCCCACTTTATAAGGGCCCCTGACGTTTGCCAACTTTAATAGTTGTAAACTCCATTGGAATTGGTAACAAAAAAAATTTTTTTTTTTTGCAGACATCCTATTAGTCACTTGTGCCTAAAAATATTTTTAGAAAGTAATAGTATGAATCCTTATATACTATTGTGTATTGATGCAATGGGCCAGGTACTTGTAAAGAGTTGGGTCACAATACTTGGGCTGCCACCCACCTACAATTTCTTCCCACCCGGCTTAAAAACAATTCTGGGTTCAACAGTGGGCTAGGGTGATGATCAGGTATCTAAAAGTTAAGGACAAAAAATTGGAAAACCCTTTTCTGTTCTCTACATCTTTATATATGGCCCTACAAGTGTTTTTTTAATTTAGGGTAGGAAGAATTTTGCAGTAAAGTCCTACCGTTCTGCTTCTTTGCATTACATTTGAGAAACAAACACAACAAAAGCTACCTAAATGCTAAAAAGAAGATCCTAGAATCTGATTGGTGGCAGTGAGCCAACACGGACAGTTCTTATTTTTAGACATTTTCATGGTTCGGATCTATAAAATTTTGCCAAACTCTAAATTTAGATCTGCCTTCCAGTTCCAGTAGGCATGGCCCTGATGACTGATGAACACAGGGATGATTATGCCAAGAGACTTCTGGCATCTGTAATAGGTGTTTAATAAGTGTTTTGGTAGGTTTAAAGCTGCGTACACACTTTCAGTTTTTATCGTTCAAAATGAACGACAAACGATCGATTGGGCAAAAATCGTTCATGAAAAAAGTAACCAACGACGCCGACGAACGAGGAAAGTCGTTGGAAACGAACGACCGGACCGGCGGATCGGATTGGACGACGATCGTTGACCATCGTTCGTGTGTACGATTGTTCGTTGATCGTCCATGGTCTGAGCATGCGTGACGAACGAACGTTCGTTCACTTCCTGTCGTGCACGTCACTCCCTCTATCGCTCAAACGATCGTATCTATTGTGTGTACAATATCTACGAACGATCGTGTCGTTATCTGTATGTGCAGGATCGGTGCTATACGATCGTTCGTAGATATCGTGCAGGATCGTTCGTCGTTCGTTTAACAACGATAATAATTGGAAGTGTGTACGTAGCTTAAGTCTCCAGAACTGGAGTGGTGCGGGATCTTCTTAATGTGACATTAGAAATTAGAAGTTTGCATAGTCTTTAATAAATATATTTATTCTCCATTTTGCTTCCAAAACTTATCTTTAATTGCGTAAAGCAAACTTGAACTAAAGCTGCGTACACACTTGCAATTTTTGTCGTTGGAAAGGATCTTTCACGATCCTTTCCAACGACAAGGGACTGCACGATGCATGAACGGTTCTGTACATACAGCACCGTTCATGCTTTATGGAGAGGGGAGGGGGAGAGCGACGGAGCGGCACCCTGCTGCGCGCTCTCCCCCTTCCCTTTTCATTAGGATCGGTCGTCATCCTTTGTCCGTGGATCCGGCAGGTCGGTCGTTCGGACGATGGACGACACCGACTGTACACGCGGCAGATTTTCGCCCGATATTTGGCCGATGCCGATTATCGTGCGATAAAAATCTGCCCTGTGTACATAGCTTTAGTCTGCTTTGTAATATGTATTTGATTGTTAGTGTTCTTTATCTATTTTCTTCTCCCACCATTATTTTTTATCAGTCACCTGATATTTTGGGCTGTGAAACCATTGTTTCCTCTGTCCTCCCCTCCTGTTTTCAGCACTCCCTGTCTGTCCCCTTGTCTTCCTCATTTCCTGATTTGTAGCTGAATATAATCTTTCATATAGCTCTGCATGCCTTCAGCTCCTGGTATTTTAAACCTAGCCGACTGACGCCTGCCACTTCCCAATCCTGTGATCGCTGGATATATATAAAAAAATTCAAGGTTTATTCCGCTACACAAATACACAAAAATACCCTTTACATG
Organism: Pyxicephalus adspersus; assembly: GCF_032062135.1. Classification (NCBI taxonomy): domain Eukaryota; kingdom Metazoa; phylum Chordata; class Amphibia; order Anura; family Pyxicephalidae; genus Pyxicephalus; species Pyxicephalus adspersus. The sequence continues at coordinate 85,139,193 of NC_092863.1, forward strand.
TTGGATTGTGAAATAAATTCTATGGTCCGATCCAAGGATCATGTCCGTGTAGAAAGATTGCAACATTCAAAGCCCAGGTCAAACTACTCTTTTTAATCAGTTTAAAGCAGATTATTATTAATAATATTTTTTTATTACACTCTTCATAGCACAGCCAGTTTCTTATAAAATGAAACCACATGCAGTGTTTAATGGTAGCATTAAACCATGTAGATATAGCTTTCAAGGAAAACCCAGCAATTTGTGCACCTTGAAATCTCTGAAGTAGGTAGCTGTTTGCATTTTAGAACTGTGCCCATAGGATATAGAGTATCAGATAATGTATTACTATATTAAATATACGGATATACCCTTTTTCATAGAAACCTTTCCTAGCTTCTCTGTCCATGGCCCCTTTCATTCAATAAATTTCAATTTTTGCAATCATGGAGGTTTAGTTCCATGTGGGTGTCATCTAGCACAGTCTGCAAATGAATGCAGCTCGCCTTTCCCACTAGCCATAAAATCTGCAATGTATAGGGAACCTCAGAGACCCAGTTAACTTTTGTAAAGAAAATAGATATTAATTAAACATAAGCATTTTAATGAAGGGAGAGAGGGGGACCAGAGCAGGAAAATTAAACACAGATTAAACTTCAGCCTCTATTTTACGCAAAGCTAGTTTCAGTACCTTCATCTCTTTATGACAGATAAAGAAGTCAGAGCTAATGGCTTCTCATTATGTTGCTGCTCCTTCATGGTCCAATCAGCAGCCTGAGAGCAGGGAGGGGACACTATTGTATTCTTGCTAAGCAGAAGGTCTGGGGTGGGGGAACAAAGGTTTTTCAATTACCATACTAACTGGAGAGCACATTAGATCATTCACATATATATAACATATGTCTTCCATAACTAAAAACATGTTTAATTATATAATTTGAGAAAACAGGAAAAACATTTTAAATGCTCATAAAATAGCTTAAAGGCATCTAAACACCTTTATTTTCATTGGCAGTGTTTGAGCGTGTTTGCATGTGTTTGTATGGTGCATGCTGTATTATTATTGGCATCCAAAAACAACTCCTGTGTACATGCACTTTTACTATGAATAGAGATTTTACACAGGAGCATTTTTTGGGCATTTAAACACTGGAAACAGTCCATGTAAAGCAGACATTATAGCCTCATACAGATGTCATATGATTGTTGCTGGTGATACAGGAGCAACACACACTGTACACACAGCGCTGTTCTGTTCTATGAAAAGGGGAGAATGAGGGAGTGGCACCCTGCTGCACACTCCTTCATAGGAATGCAAAGCAATTGTTCAACAATCTGCCTATTGGGGAGCGTCTGTTGTGCTTGTCTCAGGCAACAATCATCTGACGTGTGTACGTACCTAAGGGATTTAAAAATGCAGTCATTTTGGTTGTCTCAGTTTTAGATAGAAAAGTTTACCTGGCACACCTGAACTCCTTCCATACATAATTGTCACATGCACTATAGCTGAATTACATAATACTTTGTCCATTGTGTCACAGCACATACTAATCTCCGTCACTGATAACCTTTATAGTGTAGATGCCCTGGAATACCTTGAATTTTTTTTTTTTGACACGCTGAGTCACCTGCATGGGTTTCCGTTTACGCACACCGCAATATATTCTTTCTTTTAGTATTGGTAGTCCTGGCTTTTTAATTTCTTTTTCTCCGTTCCCTCTACAGCTGGCCTGCCTCTGGGCGTTTTAAAGCTGATCACAAAAAAGCCGTATCAGAGGGGTTTTTTCTGTAATGACGACAGCATCAACTATCCCTTCCATGACAGTACCGTCACCTCCACTGTACTCTACACAGTAGGCTTCACTGTGCCCATATGCTCAGTAAGTAGCTGAATTTACAGGCAACAGGGGCGTCTTTTGAGGCACGTCCGGAATTGGGCATACTCGCTACAGAAATTGTACAGTCGGAATGTAATTTGTATGATCAGTTTTCTAATACTTTAAATAAAAAGCACTAAAAGTATGTACTGAACATTCTACATATACAAGCAAAAGTGATTTTATTATTTACATTTATACAACCTCTGTCAACCGTACTTGATATTGAAAGGATCTTACAGGATACCAGTTTTGCGTGCAACCCAGATCATTGTTCCGTGCTCATAGTGAATTGGGTAATCTATTTACTAATACTGTATTAGGTAAAAGTTAAAACTATTAATCTGGAAACAGATCAGTGTATGTGAATATGCTACAATATTGTGTTTTTTTTATTCTTTATAAGAGTTATTTATAGGAGTTAACAGTAGAACCACTTCTCTGATCATGATGTTCTCTCTTCATACCACGGAAGTAAATTATTTTTTGACCTAAGTAAATGGCTTCAAGCTATGGATGTAAATTGAATATGACAACACAATTATTGTATATGTCATCATCATCATCATCATCATCATACATGGCAATATGGTGGTCTTAGTACATTTGCATTATTTAGCAATCGCAGAAAATCACTATACTAATGGTTGTAGTACAGTAAACCTATGGACAGATGCCAAATAATGACCCATAAAATATAATGTGTGTACCACGAGGTCCTCAATGCCGTTTATTGATCCACTGATTGCTAAACGACTGACTGTGGGTAACTGCTGTGATTTCCTATTGAGAAGGAAGCAGTGTGGTGCTTCCCTGATCATCCTCCCATTGTCGTCCTCTCCATAGAACTGAAAAGTGCTGTGTGTACATCATTCATTCGTTCTACTTTCTTTAGAAATGATCACAAAAGAGTGTTTCCATCAACAAAAATTTTACATGTTTAAAACCCTAAAACAGAATTTATAACATGTAATATCCTGATGCTAAATCACTTTATTTAGCTTACTATGGTAAACTGAAATCTTATTTGTGGTTACCTTGTATATTATTGTACAAGGTATGGGCATTATCCAATGCCTGACGTACCTGCCAAGCCTGCCATTCTTCTCCGTTCCTACATTATACTACCTTGGTATTCATGGTTGTAGCATGGGTTGCTGGGGGATTTCTGAAATCCATCAGTTCAGCTCGGGAATGTGCAGAGAAAGATCAGCCTTCTGCGTCTTATTTTACTGGCATGACTGTTCTGGTGACCTCAGACTATTGAAGAACTAAAAGTCCACTTGGCAGGACCAGATGGAACTTTAAGGTCCTCATTGTCTGTAAGTAACTGAAGAAAATTGCCTTGAAGCACTGTTTGTATCATAATATGACATTTCTTGTGTTAATGGTATATCCTTACTTGGTTTATATAATAATATACCTAACATCCAGCATGGATAGGCACGTATACATAGTTTGTGAGAACAGCTACTGCTTAGCTTGCATGTTAGCGACTCTTTATTTCTGGGAAAGTATATAAAAGTGGTGGGTTTTATTTTTTTTTTTTTACCAGGTACCGTAATTATAAGTTATCACTATTCTGTTTATGTGTGGCTTTGTGCCCAGCAGATTTAAGGTTGTAGCTTTGTTTAGTCCAGAAGGCTTTCAGATTTTGGAGGAACATTTAAGACCTGTACACCTTCCTCGATTGCATCAGAATTTCCGTTAAACTAAAAAATTCTGGTAATACTAAATATACTAAATGTTTCCTTCAACCAACTGAAACTTTCTGTATCTTACAGTTATCTCCTAAATCTGGTGCAACACACCCTTAAGCAAATCCAAACCTCACATTAAAAATGTAATATGTTGATGTTTATCTATGTTTAGGTGGGTGCGTGCATTTGTTTTCTTTTAGACTTTTTTCCTTTTTTTTTATCTTTGATACCTCTAGTACTAGTGGTCCCTGAGTTAAGGACATCCGACATATGGACGACTCCTAGATACAAACTGGGCTTCCCTGCTGGTTGGTGTGCATGAAAAAGGCTTGATGGGGGGAGGGGGGCAGTTCGCATAACTTGCAGAAGAAATCTGTTCTGCAATATCTTGTAACTCTTTAATGACGAAGACAAACTCTGCAGTTTCTTTTTGCATATCAAAGCACAGCTTGCTCCAGAGGTTAATGAATGTCTAGGCTCCATATATAAAGAATTTTTTTTTTACTATGTTTGTGATTACCTCATAGTGAGGATTTTATACAGTAACTGACACCATGCTGGCTAATATTATGTTGAGACAAATATCTGTCCTAATTGAATTTATTAAAATAATGTACCTGTTCCGACTTGCATACAAATTCAATTTAGGAACAAACCTACAGTCCCTATCTCGTATTTAACCCGGAGACTACCTGTAACACATTTCCTGCTTTTGGATAACAATTCCTCCTTACTTTACTGTTTGCCATCCTAGCCCTGAACTAGAACATCCCCCTATTTCCAGTATAACATAAAGGAGAGAAGTTCTGTAGTTTATAGAGATAGCTAAGAATAATATACTTCATATGAGTGCAGCACAGCAATCCTAGAAACAAATTTGGGCAAAATCTGCAGCTATTTTTTTCTTTCAGTTTCAAACCAATATAACCAAACACCTTCAATGGTATATTTACCAGACCGAAACAGAGGAAATGAGAGAAACTGATTATTAGGGATTACATACCCATTAACCATAGTAATCTGCAGCTGGATGGAATGAGGATTGAATTAGTTATCAGTGTTTGGGTGTTGTCTATAACTTACTTAGGTTACTGTCCTCTTCAGGGAATAAAGTTTTAATTCTCTCATTTTGTATGCGCAATTTACTGACTAATAGTATTCATGTAAGGAAGAAAAAAAGAGAATGAGTCACACTTTCCTCTTTTGTAATGGAATTAAATGCTTTAAAAAGGCGACAAGTCGTCCACATTCTCAGTGTGGGCCTGGAGTCTCATTTTGGGCGCTTGTCAATATGGTACTGAATGCCATGACATCACTTGAGATCATAATGAACTGTTGTGTTGAACAATGGGACGTGTGTGAGATTGGAGCCTGTTTGTCTGTAGAGAAAACAAGTGTACAGGGACAGACCAGGATCCTAGGACCTCGCTGCTACTGCATGCCCCTTAATAGTGATATAAAATGTGTTTATTCCCTAAGAGTGAAGAAAACAAATATACAGAATTTGTGCAGGATTCATTTATTGCTGTACACCCTGCATCTATTTTTTGGTTGTACTTGGAAATGCATGTTGGGACAGGTTTGCCTATGAAGCTTGTCAGGTCCTAAATGAATATGTAAATGGTCCACAATATCCTATGTGTGGGCAGGTTGTGCTTTAAAGCTATGCTGTCTGAGCATGCATGAATAATAATGATTGTTCATAGGATTTCACCCCTTTTATCACCATGTTGATGATCATCAAGTAAACTGTTGATGGCACCATGTTGTCTGCTGCATGTTCCAAGCCTCAGTAGTTCTTTACAGTCATTTGCAAATCATTGAGAAAGTGGTGTCTGTGTCTTGCTTGAGTTATCTATATAACTGAGATGTAGTTTGGTTTTGGTTGTAGAGAAGACTAAAAAATACCAAAAGATGCTTTTAGTTGTATGGAAGGTTCTTAGGGTTATAGTAGACATCTAACCAGCTGGACGGGTTTAAGAATGAATCTGGGTTGCTGATTGTTTACTATGGTCATCACAAAATTGTAATAACTGTATATAATTGTAATAACTTTTTTTTAAAAATATTATGCAATGCAAAGTCTGTAATTTGCTACTTTGTTTAATAAAAAAGCTTAAAAATGTTCATTTGTTAGCACACCCTCCCCTCCCCATATCAGAATTCTGCATTTTACAATTGTTTACAAGGCATGCAAGACATAATGTAGATTCATAGGCCACGGAGCATTCAATTCAGGGCACTTGTTTAAAATGTACCCCCCCCCCCCATAAAAAAAAAAAAGTTGACCTTAGATTGTGTTGAAAACATATGATTATGGCAGGGACATTAGATTGTGAGCCCCTTTTAGGAACAGCTAGTAACATGGCTATGAACTTTGTACAGTGCTGCGTAATATGTAGGCGCTATATGAATACTGTATAATAATAATTATGATGTCTATGGCCAGCTTTTTGGTTTTAAGTAAAACAGGACTGGATTAGAATCCCTGTCAAGTTTTATAGTTGCATTTGACCCTGGTGGGGATATTCATCCTTTCTTTGTGTTCAGTTGACCATTAATAAGAGGGGAAAACAGAAGTTTTAGAGTTGTTACCGGAAGAGGTACAAAGGGGACATCTTTTTTAGTAATCTATTTTGTAAAGATTTCTTTTACTATTACGTTTCCACAAATCAAATCAAGCAAATCATTTTCTGTTCGTTTGGTCAATATTTGGGCAGAATGTCTATTATATATTGGGCAAACAAGCATTTTTTTAAAGATATATATTTATATTTATATAGAAATCTAAGGCATGTTATGTGTTTCAGTCAACATTTCGATACAGTGTAATGGAAAAATCCATAGATATTCTGATCAGTTTTTAAACAATTAGATTGTACTTGTAGCGGATAATATTCAAATTAAATTGTAAAATGTATTAAAATTTAAAAGGATTACTGATCCTCTACCTGTATTGATGTGTTTCTTGTTCATATTTATGAAAAATTCAGTTTAATTTCAAATAAATAAATAATAGGATTGAGTTGCATAGTATATTCCTAGCATAAGGCTGAAGTTGTGGTTTTTCCACCCCCGGATGTTTAGAACATCTAGCACAGTGCTTTGTAGTTTCTTAGGGCCAAATTCCAAGCTCTTTAGATCGTAGTAAGTGTAAAGCTGCGTACACACGTGCAATAATTATCGTTGGAAACGAACGACTAGTGACCGTTCGTCCATTAATCGTTAACAAAAAGTGCACAACGATGTCGATGAACGAGGATTGTCACTGGAAACGAACGACCGGCAGATCTGATTGCGTGACAATTGTACACTATCTATTGTGTGTACGGTCGTTCAATGATCGTGGATGGTTCTGCAGTACACTTTCTCCTTTACATGTTACTTCCTGCAGCGTTCAAACGATAGTATCTAGCGTGTATACATTTTTGGTGGGTTATATTTGAATAATCGTATCGTTACAGCATGTACAGAATTGTGCACAATACGATCGTTTAAATATAATCGTTAGTCGTTTGTTTTCTAACGACAAATATTGCACGTGTGTACCTAGCTTAAGGATTTGGCTAGCAGACAAGCCAGGTAAACTTTAAATACCAGATTGTTCTGCTTACCAGAAGTGTACCTTTAATGGAAAAATATTCCACTGACTTTACTGGATGTTGAGAAGAATATGTCACCCCTCAAGTGTTTATTATTAGCTGGTGAAAATCTACTTCTTTGTGTCCAATGTGTATAAAAATAGATTTGACTGATTTAAAATGGCTGCTGGAATGCTAATGTATCCCGAGCTGCCAGCCCTGAGAAGGAGCAGCTGGAAAGAAGGGAGGCTTACCCTGTCATGGCCTATTGTCCATGTTGAAGGCGTCACAGGAGAAGCGATCTGATATTTGTTCTTTTGTAATGGGATTACTGTGGTTTCATTAAGTTTTATGACTGTGATAGAGCTGTAATCACATCGCCATTCTCCATGTGAAACAATAAATAATGTCTAATAGCTGGTAATTAAAATGTTCTGTATCTGTTGAGAAACAAATCTGTTTTTTCTTTCTTGTTTTTTGGGGTCTATTCATCATTCGTCGCTGAGTTCTCTGATTAGAGTAGGCTTCTTTGTCTGTAAAGGGACCTTTGTATGTTTAAAACCGAACAATATATACACAAAACCATACTTTATTAGTTATTGGGTCTGACATTCTAAACACTCCAAGACTGTAAAAAATAGACTATAACAGACTATACGATCGTTCAAAATAATCGTGAATAATTGTTGATCGGTCGTTAATCGTTCATTTTCCAATGATAATTATTGCGCATCTGTACCTAGCCTTAGTCTGTGTAAATAGGTGTATGGTTGGGGGGAGTGTAGTTTGCCTACATACAGTACATTGTACTATATATATTTTTTAGCCTATGTTGTTTTGAGTTTACATCAAATATTTACCTCTTATTCTATGTTTTCTTTTGTTTGCTGATAACAAAAGGACTTGTTCTCACTAGTCTCTATACTCCTGAAAGTTTGTGCCTTACCACAACACATAGCAAAACATAATAGGTATGTTCGTGTACCATTTTACCATTGTTTCTTAATGTCAGCAAAACACACAATAGCATGCATTGCCATAAATCATATTTTTAAAAGCGTAACATACATGACTTCTTTCAGTTGTGGTTCATATTCCAAAGTGATTTAAAACACAATATATAAATATATATATAAAATACAAATACAAAAAACACAATACAAATAAATAAAAAACACCACACACCCTAGTGGGAGCAAAATGTAAAATATGATATCACCTGCACATGTTATACTACATCTCGAAGACTGAAACACGGCTCCAATTAAACAGCATTTCCAGAAGACAAGTCTGAGGATGCCATTCTTGTTGTTTCACATTTACTTTAGAGTTACAGGTAGTGAAGAATGTTTAAACACTGTACACACTTTTTGGAATGGCAAAATATAACAGTTGATTTATGGCTATAAAATGGCAGGCGCTGATGAAAACAATGATCTGACTTAATTTTATTTTTTCTTGTCTTTTCAGATTTATTTATTTGTATTTTTTTAGTGTAGCTGTATGTTTCCAGAGAAGTTTTACGCCAGTGTTCTGGGATTCTTTGTCGACTATATAGCTATCTCTGTAAATCAGAAGGATTTTTTTTCCCCTATCATTTAGGAAGTGGAGGAAATACTATAAAAGTCCGCTTTCTGTTTTTGGACCTGACGGGAAAGGGAGTTTTTATTTTCTTCCACTTTTGGCTTTGTCTTTGTTTATGTAACTTTTCCAGCCAAGTGCTAAAATATTTCTGATTTATTTTGAAAGCTATAATCAACGCCAACAACCAGGTGTGTGCATCGTAACTTTTCAGGAGTAATTTATTTCTGGATGTTGTCTACGCTACGTTTGTAGCTTAGAAGTAGAGGAGTGTGGATCTGTGTATGTATTTGTGTGTGTGTGTATATTTATGTGTATGTGTGTATATATATATATATATATATATATATATATATAAAAAATATGATTTTAGTGGTTGGCATTATGTCTGTTGTGGTGGAGCAGATATGTATACATGTATTTACTTAGCTGCCAAAAAATAACTGGCCACAGAATCGTAAGCAAAAAGTAAACATAAAACTTCCTGAAAAGAACCAAGTTGTGTTATATTTCATCATGATATGGTTACTGGGTATTTTTTAATAGCATTCTAATGATTCCACAGAATAATTTTTTGAAAAGAACAAAGACCAAAAGTGCTAAATTAACGTATTAATGATGTCTAACTGGGGTGTCTGGATCATAAAATTGTTTATATATATATATATATTTATTTCAGTTGTATATTTAGCAGTTTGATAGAATTCAGCTTTATTTTATTTAAAGCGGAACTATACTAAAAATAAAAAATGACACTTACCTCTAATCCCGCAGATCCCTTGATGGCTGCTTTGCCCCTTTTTTTTTTTTTAATTCATAAATGTTTATTTTACATGTACCGTATTTTTCGGCATATAAGACGCACCCAATTTTAAAGGAGGAAAATCTAGAAAAAAAAGATTCTGAAAGACTATTCCCCTTCTGATCACCCTGTGCCGATTTAAATTCCCCTTCTGATCACCCTGTGCCAATTTAAATTCCCCTTCTGATCACCCTGTGCCAATTTAAATTCCCCTTCTGATCACCCTTTGAATTGGCACAGGGCGATCAGAAGGGGATAAATTGGCACAGAGTGATCAGAAGAGGATAAATTCCCCACTCTGTGCCTATTTATCCCCTGCTGATCATCCCTTCCCACTTACCGGTCCGTTTCTCTCCGCCGGCTTGCTTCCGGGATCGCGGGGGCACTCTTGCTCTCCCAGCTTGCTTCCGGGATCGCGTGTGCAGGCTTCTCCTCGCTGGGTCTGCAGGAAGGCGGAGACACGCGCTGCAGCCAGGAGGAGAGGAGAGAAGACGAGAAGCACGCGGGATCGCGGTATCGGGTAAGTATGTTACTGGTTTTAATTATTTTTTAAACCTGCATTCGCCGTATAGGACGCACCCACTTTTCCCCCCCAGTTATGGGGAAGAAAAAGTGCGTCTTATACGCCAAAAAATACGGTAAGTGTTGTCTAACCTTTTATGTAAAGTAAAAATGTTGAGTCTCGGTCTGCTTTAATAAGGATATTTTGGAACTGTTGTAGGCCAAACATTACATTAAGTTGATTATTCACAAACAAGGCAGATTTTTATTATGCCTTATTTATTTGTTATAAAACGTTCACCTTTTGTCTAGAGTTTAAGGCAAACTCCAACTAAATCTCTTGTCCCTGTTATGGTTTATTACTGTCTGTCTTTCCGTGTTGGTGACCATCGTTCTTGTAATGCTGTCACAAGCTGGATTTGAGGGGTAGTCTTTCTGACGAGGGTCACTGATGCAACAAACAGTGGACACCGGTATTTCTACGTCCTGACTAGTCAAATTGGAAACAGTAAGTTTTGCTTTGATTTGGGTTTTAAATGAAACTCGCATTAAAAAAAAAAAATAATGAACATATCTGATTGTAGGTGGTCATATTCTCACGGCATTGTGAGTCTTTGTTCTTATTAGGTGCGATTTATATTTCTTCCCAAGGCTTAATTTTGACCTTTTTAAGTAGAGATGTTTGAGTTGCTGTTGTTTGAATGTGTGAAATGTCTGTTGTGCTACACCCTTCTGCGGCAGGATAGATTTCTGAGGGAGCTAATATTAGGATGGGTGTGTGACCTTCTCCTCTCGGGGTGTGTGTGACATCATTCTAGCTAATAATTAAAGCCTCTCGTTGACATTATATAGACCATCACGCAATTCCTATAGAGAAACTTTGGACTCTATGGTGCCGAGTCAAATTAAGTTGACATGTCTGTCACTTGCAACCCTTATTTATTGTACAGCACTGCCTAATATCTTGTTGCTATAAAAATATGGTTTAAGTTTGATAAATTGTGAATGTTGATAGCTCGTTGAACAACCAAGTTCTGGTATAGGCTTTGAAGAAGAATTAAAAAGTGTAAAAATTGCACAGAGGCAGTTCAGGTTTTGCAGAAGGAACAGGCCTAATAAAATATACTTATTTGTCTGATCGTAATTTTTTTTTTTATATTTAAATTCTCTTCTCCTCACTCTGGCATCTTTACCCAAGCCTTTTTCGAGTTTGGGATCTTCAGTCATCTTGATTTGCCAGTCCAGAATGACGTATCTCACGGGAGTTTATTTATTCCCAGCAAACCAGCTATGCAGCCTGGATCGTACACTTGTTAGCTCAGTGCACGCTTGCAAACGGGCAGGCAAGTTTGTGGTATTGCCGGTGGGACATTGCCTGTCTCTTTTGCAATCAAGAATCTGCCTGCTTGCAATTTTTAATGTGACAGTTGTTTGTTTCCTAAATTGACCCGAGGGCTTCTCCTTTCATCTTAAAATTTGAAATAGTATAATGAAAAGATTATATGGTTAAACTAAGTGCAGGAGGGGATTGGGCTATGGGCAGGTAGGCCTTTGCAATTGCCTTTATAGTAAAATGGTCTAATCCCCTCTTAGACCTATCATCCTACCAAAAAGTAGTATGGTTTTGAGATATCATGGGATCGGAACTGTGAAGGAATTTGATGCTGATAAATTTTCAGATGTGAAAATGCTTAAAAATTACCACTTCCTTTGGAAACACAGACCTTTCACCATACCAACTAATTGTTGTAACACCATGCCATACTTTGTATGGTACATTGTTTACCCCATCTGTTCCTGTATTGAAAGCCACACTTGCTTAAATTTGATCTTCCTTTGCATTTATGTCAATGGAATCCTCTTTTTTGATAAAAAGAGCGCTGTACAGATAGTACTAGATCTTTGCACGAGACAATCACAATCATTCGCCTTAGTTGACAGTAATCTATACTCGGCCTAGAGTTCCCAGTCCTCCATTGGTTGGTTGTCATTAATGCTTAGCAAATCTTTCTCAGTTACAGTGATCATTTCAATATATTCTAGTGCATAGTTTTTTGTTGTTGTCCCCATCTTGAAAAAGTAAGATAAGGTTACTACTTTACGAAGAAAAAGCACAGCTGTATTGGCCACAATGCCCAGATAGCGCTGAATATTTATATCTTGATAAAAATTTCCTGATCGTTTCATCTCTGCTTTTTTATGTTTGTGTGGCACCCAGCCATGACAGATGCCTATGTATGACGTGTGACATGTTGGCTTGCAGCAGATATTTTACCAAGCGATTGTCATTTAGCAGCTGACTGTATTCTGGACCCACATGAACTATCTTTAGTCTGAGTTAGATTTTTGAGTCCTGTAATAGCTGACTTAAGTTAAAATATTGAATAGATTACACTGTTCTCCCCAGCCCCTTTTAGCCGGGCGCTTCACCCAGCAATTTTCTGTAACCACCCGGCTGTTGGATGGTTATCAAAGAGATGGGTCACAAAACGGGCTGCCACCCGCCTTCAATTTCTTCCTACCCGGTTAAAAAAAAATTCTGCTTTGAGCACTGGAATATTTAGGTAGTCATTGTATTATAGGAAATTGTACAATAATCTAATTGTGTGGCTTTAAGACTTGTGGATGTGGTCATTTGGAATCTGAGTAACGGATTGAAAGATTGAAAGGATCTCAAATGTCATGGTTTCATTTAGCCAGGTTTCATTTACTTTTTACCTTCCATTGGGGAAATCGCACTGTAAACATGGTAACTACATAGCTTGTGTTTGTTTATTTGACAAATGTTTGAAGCAGTTCTCCTACAAAAACATTGTGAAAATCAAACAATGTGCTGACATATGCACACAGGTGTATTAAAAACACATCTTTAGGGTAATCTATTTTTTCCTAAATGCGTCTGACTTTCGATTTCTGTGTACACAAACTTTAATGGCTCTGGCCTCTTCCACCTCTATTCAAATAAGGCAAGCTTACTAATAGAGGAATAGGATTTACATTCTATTTATGGAGTAGTAATGCATTAAATCTCATCTCAGGTTTTTAAACAATTTACATATATCTATATATATATATATATATATATATATATATATATATATATATATATGAAATATTACTTATTTATATAATTTTTTTAGAATTATTATCTTGTATCCATATAGTACCTGGCAGACTATGCTTTGAAGTTGGTTCAGGGGAAGTTAATTAACCTTAATGACCATTGGATGTAGGGGGAAACTGTAGTGCTCCGTGGAAACCCACAAAAACAAAGGGAGAACATGCAAATTTCTTTTAGATCCTGTCTTGCCAGGATTCAACTCAAGGACTCTGCAAAGGCAAGAGTGCTAGCCGCTGAGCCAACCGTGCCACCCCCTTAGGTTTTTTGCTGAGTATCTCTGCTTGGGAAATATCACCCCTCTGTCTTCCCTTATATCTATTGTCACTGAGTTAGAAGATAAATGTTCCAAAATTATCCAGTTCTCAGAAAAAGAGAAGGGAAATCTTCCAGGGGGAACTATTGTCTTAAAGGCCAACTAAAGCCAAAATTGGCAAGAGACAAAGACAAATTCTCCAGTGTTATCTTTTATTGAACAAATTAATCATCTAAATATACTGACTTGTGATCTCCCATGCCTCATGTCTTTTAACAGATTAAGGCCTTGTTTACCACCTTATGTTCTGTGAGCAGGAATCGCCACCTCCTCATGTAGATACATGGTTCCTACTGTAATACAGGGGTGCTGGGTAATGGAACCTGGCATCTATTGCCCTTCGTACATTGAATGTCATATTGATATTCCCGCTGGCTGAATTCAGGGATGAGAGGAAATTAGTTGTAGTGTAGTGTACACACACATTTGGCCAATTAAACAATTTTTTCCTCTATCATGTTTCTTCATTACACCTTTTTCTTCCAATTAAAAACCTGATTGCTATTTGCCTTGTTCCATTTTTGGTTTAGTCAGGTTTAAACAGTTTTTCCAACACTATTGTGGATCTCAGAGTAGAAGTAAAGGGAACTGACTACAACCTTCTTTTTACCAACCTCCACATCTTGCCCTCCTTTGCCTCCTCTCAGACCAGGTCAATTGCAAAGAGATTCCAGTAACTTCCACCACACCCTATTCTTAACCGTCCTCTCTTCATTAACTCCCACTCTTTGTAAAATTGCATCTCTGGACCGAGCTACCACACAATAAAACCACATTCTATCTTTGGTTCAAGGTAAAGTTGCCTTTTCCACCTTCCGCTTCCCCATCCTGTTAACTCCTGATCATGGCACAACAATCACACTAAATATCTAAAAAAAAAAAAAACTGCTTTTGCAAGTGGAATAAATTTGGACTGAATAGGAATTTCTCTGTTACAAGGCTAAACTACATCACTTTAACACTGAACTTACTGTTTCCTAGCAAAATTGCCTTTCTGCTGGTATACAGGCATCCAACTCACAATCCCTCCTTGCCACAAAGGACTCCCTCCTAAACCCTACAAGCCCTCACATTATCACTACTATTACATAGCCACATACTTAAAAGATAAAATCATCAAAATCAGAAGTGATGTGCCAGCTTACCATACCTCTCCAACCCCATGCACCTGTAAATCATGAATGGATGACAGGTTTCTGAAACTCAACCTGGATAAATAAAAGAACTCATCTCCCCCCTCGCTCATAACCTCTTCTCCAAGACTTCTCTAGAGCTGCTACCACTTGTTTTCAGAACTCCCTTGCTTGTCCTTTTAGGCTGTCACCTACATTCAACTAATTTTAAAAAACCCCACAACCTACCTTTTCACACCCATTTTCTTTTGTTTCTTAACCCATCACTAATTGGCCTCCATTCCAAATCCCCCACCTCTGAGATTGTGACCTCCATGGACCAGGGTCCTCTCCTCCTCCTGTGTCATTGTACTTTTAATTTTTTGTTTAATTTTGTCATCTGCAACATTTTTTTTTGTACAGCGCTCAATATTATGTTGGCACTTCTTAAATAAAAAAGGTTATTAATTATAATAAAAGTGAATCTGACATGGTCTAAAAGGTAGCAACATGTCTGTGCTGAACTTGTAATGCTCACAAGTACCGGTACTGCTATATTCACTTTCTTGGGAGCCCCTTTAAGGTTTAAGTTGTACATAGGGTCTTGAATGTTACCCATGTCACAATAAAGCCCATCTGCTTACCATTTATTTGTAAGTGCAAGTGTTTTAGATTAGGTCAGGTTTGCTTAATGACTGCATTGGATTCATTATCCCTGTGAATGTGCTAAATGGTTCTTTTATGTAGTAATATTTGTTATGTGCTGTAATCCTTCCTTTTGCTGTCTTACAAATCAGTCTGGGATGTTGGCTCTTTTATAAATGAAGCATGAACCACAATACTCTTCTTCTATTCTATCATTTCCTGTTTTTTGCTTTCCACTTTCTCTGCATTTTGCACCATTTCTCATTAACTCAGTGTTACATTGTGTTATGCCATTGCTCCCTGCCAGTATTAACGCATATCTCTCTTCCTTTTGCTAGCCGGATTGCCTTTTGCAATTCTCAATTTGAAGCATAGCTCCTTCAAACGTGGATTTTTCTGTAACGATGATTCCATCCGGTACCCGTACAAAGAAGACACAATTTCTTATCAGTTGTTAGCTGCCATAGTGATACCACTCAGTATTATTATTGTAAGTTTTTTTTTTACCTTTCAGGATTCTTTGGTTTTCTTTGCAGTTGCTGTCAATTGAAAATGTACATACCAGTACTAACAAAAAAAAATATATATTCACGCAATATTATATTTTGAAATATAATTAAAAAGTCTTAGGCTGCGTACACATGTTCATTAATTGTCGTTGGAAAGGATCTTTCACGTTCTTTTCCAAAGACAAAAGACTGAAAAGATGTATGGACGAGTGCTGTACATACAGTGCCATTCTGCTCCATGGAGAGGGGAGGCGGGAGAATGAGTGAGCGTCACCCCGCTGAAAGCTATCCCTTTCACTCATTCGTCATTTGTGTATCCGCCAGGACGCATTCATGAACGATTCACTATGGCTTTTTATAAATAAAACAAGATGACAACAACATAGGTATTAAATGCAAGCACAAATTTCCAATTACAGTCACTGGAGTGATTGTGCAGCATTACTTGGCAGCTCCTCCTGAATTTGTAATAAGCAAATACTTTTACTAGATACAGAAAAAACACAAGGATAAGTGTATCTTAAAAAAAAATGTACACCAAGTCAAAACTTGTGGAATGTCATTCAGACAGAGACAGTATTGGAAAATGTCTACATTGGGACCAGAGACTGCAACTACCCTGTCTGGTAAAATTTCCAGTAAGCAAAGTAAAACTTAGCTCATCCCTCACTTAACAACAGGTGCTCTCCTGCCCTGCCCAGCATTCTAAATTTTGGAGGGGGCCTGGGAATCATTCCATACAGTCCATAGCTATTAGACCTTTCATCATCAGAAGTAATGTTTTTCCAAAACCAAAAGTAAATATCTAATGCAGTGTTTCTGAACCAGGGTTTTGTGGAAACCTTGGGTTCCTCCAAAACTTGTCAGGGGCTTCTTGAGCAATGAGCAATTTGTACCTCTCAGGTCGTAACTGACACCAATGGCCAGCAATGCACTAAGCATTCTTCCCACTGACCACACTAATCTACTGTGAGCTGTGGATATAATAAATATAGCAGGGGTTCCCTAGGACCTAAAGCGTTTCAAGGGTTTCTGCATGTTATGAAAGATTGAGAGAGGCTGATTCAATGGATCATTTAATATACCTAACTCCATATAACACAAAGAAACGTATTGGCTGTAAGTCTACTTTAAAAACTCTAAAAACAGTATTTTATGGGAGAATTGGACTATAAATAAAATGTGTGTAGGAAAATCTTTATTTCTGTCAGTACCATTATCTTTAGTTGTGTTAGACTTATATTTAATGGGTGTCTGAGATTGTCATTAAAGCATGTCTGTGTTTAAAGAGTTTTCCATCTCTAATCTAAAATTAGATGGGAAAACTCCTGCATTCCGTGACCTGCAATCATACCCCAATGATAAACTGTTCACTTTGAGCCATAAATATCTCCCAGGTTACTGATGTCTTTGGATCTAAATGAATTTTTCCTAGTGTGGTCAGTCTGGCCTCCAAAATTCATAATTTCCAATTGGTTTAACAGGTCCAGTTGTACAAAAGCAGAACTGTGAGCAGGTAATATCCTCAAAGCTGCTATGGGGATCATTGTTATCAGTTGAATGGTAGTGGTAAAACTTTAGTTGTGGTATAATGAGGGATATTCATGTAGTTCCGCCCCATGGGCTTGGTAAATCTTGTATGTTTAGTGGTCTTGTAATGTTCTTCGCTCATTAACTTTATTTTGTTAGAACAAGCCAATTTTCTGCCATCTTGAAACTGTAGTCAGACCCGAGAAAGCAGCCATGTGCTACCGGGCTGTGTCAACAAGGGCTTAACATGCTGGCAGAGAAATAGTCATTGGCACGATCTCCGTGTCTAATAAAACACAAACGTGGCACTAAATAAAATGAATAGAAAAAAAAAAAAATTCAATGGCGGGGATCAGCAATTTTTTCTTGGAATTTCCCCCCCAGAAAGGTCTACAGCGTAAATGTTTAAAGGGACATAGTTATTTAGGAAGAAGAGTATGTGTAATATCAATGGTAGTAATGGTAATGGTGTAGAAATGGCCAGTTTGGTCCAGCTGGCAGATAGTAACTGTTTAATGACAGTAAATACTTTGGTATTTTTACTGCAGCTTCTTTGTAAGGGCATACAGAGGACAGAACAGCCTGTGCATGTTACATCAAGTCTGCCATATTTACATAGAATATAACACCAAGGTACTATTGTTTTTCAGAGGCCCGATAAATAATAGGAAAAAGGTTTATAAAACTGGTAATAGAATAGGAGCCTAAAACCCCAACTTCAGGACAGAAAGTGATGGGAAAATACCCCTACCCCACCACCACATTTATTAGAGTAACAAATGGTTATAACTGCTGTTAATGGTAATATTGTTGCTTTTACTTTCCTTTCCTGACAACTGCACTTCACATTTCTTGTACAGATGTCACACAGGAATTCATGGAATATCTCCTCAATAATATCAAGAAAAGACCTGACAACATATTTAACTTTTCCCCGCTCTATCTATATCTAAAACATTTGGTTAACATTGACCTTGAATAAGACAAATCATAAATAGTTGAAAAAAAAACACCAGGTAATGCAATAGTAGTTGCTGATTACTAACTCAATTTCCCTCAAAGAGGAAATATCATGATTTTTTTACCTTTTTTTTAACTACTAAAAGTTTTAAAATTGATGTACTGTACATTTTACTACATCATGCTGGTAGATCAGAGAGGTTTTGATTTCTAATGAGAGAGCACAACAGAACATTTTGCTTTTTTGTCAATCTGTACCTTGAAGCAAAACTAGAATATGGAAGGAAGGAGATAAGTCATTCCTCTGAATCATTTAGCTGTGTGTGTAATCTGAATGTCAGCTATAGAACCTTAAGTTAACAGACCTCAGTAAAACAGTTAGGGTTCACTTAGTAAACATATGAAAAGAAACCTGGATCATTACCTGCTGGCTTCAAATGATAATGAGAGATATTTTTGCAATAATTAGAAAAACTGGCAGTATGGAGGAGGATGTGACGGCAACAGGCTAGTCATGGAGTTCTTGGCCATGTCATGTGTAATCTAAAGTTTTGGCTATTCGTAGTTTACACAGGGGATTAACTTGATTTGAAGGAGCTAAACTGCTGGGTTGAAGTAAAAAGATGCTAAGTGCTGCAGAGTATTATGTTAAAGAAAATCTGTGCATTTCCATTCTGTCTATTACATGTAGATATTCTCAACTACATAACTAAATCAAATAGTCGTCTTGGCAGCTGGAAATTCTCGCTATAAACCCTTCTCTACTGTAAGATTCCTCATCGTCTCTCTGACAAGATCATGCGGAGAAAAGCATCGCATTTTGCCAGCAGTTCTGACAGCAGAAGACCTTGAAAGAATCTTTCCCAGCACAGAGAGTAAAAAAAGAATAATTCCAGCCCGGGAAGGTTGTCAGAAAACAGATGGAAATCTGAAGCTCCACAGAATGTTCTGCCCAAAGAAATGCAATCTCTAGAGGCCAGGCGTTCTCCTGGGCTTGGAGAATTTCTGCTTTTGTTAAAGGGCCCCTGAAACCAAGAAGCTGCCCCTTCCAAAATGTCAGTTCCCTGGCTTCCTAATAATCCTCCTGCTTTGGTACTTTGAAGCACTCTGATCCAGAACAAGTATATAGATAAGAATGTATTACTTTTTGATTTGATTACCTGTTCCAAGTCAGTGGCTCACTATGGATATCAAAGGGTCAGCCATGCAATTATAACCTTTGCATTACTCTAATTACAGGTTTACATTTAACGATGTAATATATTTTATTCTCTAGCCCATTATGTTAGTGAGTGAGGAATGCAACAATAATGTGATTAGTACCAGGTGAGCGCCCTTTTTTGGCCCATCTGCCTAAGTAACTAAGACAAAAATACTAAATTCGGTTATTTAACTTGTATCACAGAAAGCCCTGGGTCTACTTCTTGTTTCTGGATGTACCTTTTGGAAGTGGAAGTTGTGTGCTACAAAATATTAGGCCTCTTTCCAAGATCAAAAACAATTCCGCTTTTGTGTTTGTTGTGGACATAACTTGGTTGTCACAATGCAACTACACCCTACATTCCAGCCACTACTTCCCCATCTCTCATCGTGCTGTCGTTTCAGATGTACAAACCAGCTTGGAAACAATTTGTAAAGTTGAGCACAGGTACTGATACAGCTTACTGCTTAAAAAAAATGGCTGAGTGAGCATAATTTGATATTCTGTAAGTTTACTAAAGTTCTCTGACCTTTCAAACTTTGTTCTTTTTTGTCTTTCAATTTTTTTGGATTGTAAAGCAGAAGGAAAAGAAGGTTTATTTTTGCACCAGTGATTTCCCAGATTTTCCTTGTGATCCGATAGCCGTTTCAGTCATTGACGAGTAGTAGAATTTATTAGGTAGAATAATAGCACAGTTAAGCTTTACTCAGGCCAGATATTTTTATGTCTGAGTGGTTCTACTCCTCTTGGGTGAAAATCTGACATGGGTACAGCAGTGTGTCAACAAACTTTCAGCAATCTTCTTCAGCAGATTATTGGGTGACTATAGCAGTGCACAGTGGGGTGCCGCTTGCTTGTCCCCCCCCCCCCTTTATAGAACAGAATGGCTCTATGTGTACATCACTCGTTCGTCTTCTGCCACTTGAACTGATCATGGTCACCCAATGTTATTTATCACCATGTTTGGCAGCAGACATCCCCAGACAATAATTCTCTGTGGGATCTCTGCTGCTATATGCAGACTTCTGGCTTAAGGTAGCAGCATTGAGTTCCAAAACTCTCCTGTCTCTTTCTATTTTGATGGTTATTTCCTATGCGCTGCTTAGGGAGTGGTGACTTAACATCAGATTACAACTCCCTTAGTATGCCAACACTAGGAAATAATAGGTGCACAAAGGAAATCATTTTATCTTTTTCCTTCCTTGCATAGAAAAAGTTAAGGACAGAGCTAAAGAACATCTAAAGGTCAAGGGAAAAAACAGTAAGCTTATATAATATCAAGTTATGTTCATTTGCAAATCCTTGCTTTAACACTTAGCTTCAGTCATGGAGGTAAATACACAAAGAAATACACACGTGTGAATTGTTTTATCTGCCAAAGGTTTTTTAATTTAGTTCATCCAGTTGTGTGATCCAGACACCTCTTCTGGATAGTGTGGACACTTCCTGGACCTCCCCCTGTGGACTGTACTGCAGTTGATTAGAACAGCCTGGTCCAAAACCAGCCCAGCATATGATTTGAAAGTAGTACCTGGGCTTTCTCCTCCTTTAAGCATGTTTGGACTTAAATACATATACAGCAATAGACGTTTTACTGGCACAGAGTGCCGCTCTTCTCTCCTGTAGGGCTTCTGTGTAGAAAGTCACAATAGACTGTTATCTTGATCTTGGTACTTTTGTTAGTACAGTTTAAAATTAAATGCGTCACTAGTTGTACCGGCATATTTTTGTATTACAAATATCGTGAGGGTGGAGTAATGGCAATAAAATACATTGTGCGTAATAGCTCATTTTGTCTGGCCTTGCCTTTTTGTTTTGACTTTGCAGTGTATTACTTTCCTTTCAGAGAGTCATTCCTAAAACAAAATGTCTGCACAGGTAAAGGACTATTTGTATCACAAAGCCTTTTAGAGTTTGGTGTAGTTGTTTTTTGTTGGTTGTACCTGAGCAGAATACACTTAAGGAGTTGGCTATTGAGTTTACACCAAAAGATTGTGTTTCCTTCCATCATTCTGGGGTGTTTGACTTCTCTCCTGAAGCTTTCCTCAGCACACATTAAAATGCCATATTAATAATAAATTGATTTCCATTTTGCACTACTTTGCCCAGTTTTAGCAGTTTACACAATATTAAAAGTTTGCAATTTTTTTTTTATAGGAAAAAAGGGTGGGTAAAAAAAACAATAATGACATAACTGACAAAGAACTGCAATCAGGCTGCACAATTATTTTTTTGGATGAAGCAATGCTAGCGATTTTTGCCATGGAGTTATATTTTAAGGGACAGACAAAAGGGTAGAGAACCAGGAAATAACAATTTCGGAGGTTAAATAATTATTTAAAGTGGAACTAAACCCAGTCTATACTCGTATTCCACCATTTGGTCGCTAGCACCGCCATCTTTTTCCTTCTTTTCCTCGTTCTGATCACAGGCACGTGATAACAGCCAGAATGTGCAGCGCTGTATAATATGTTGGCGCTGTATAAATCATCATTATAAATAATGTGCCAGGTATCCAGAAACTAAACAGCTCAGCTATTCTGATAATTTAAGGAGCCATCAGGCAGGTGAGTATGTTTTACTGGAGAAGGGAAATTGCCTGTTAAACGTTTGTGATGAATCTCAGTAAGTAGGGAGCAATGTATGCCAAAGATTGTATCCACCCCCATGTTTTTTGCAGGCTGTCTGTAGCTGGTGGTGAGTTGGGTGTTTTGGTACATGCAAAATATAATAAATTATGTTGGTGTCTGTTCAGGAGTATATTAAGAAGAGTTTTGTGCCTGGAGTTCGAATTTAATGTATAAGTATGTTTCATCTAATCAGTAGAAGTCTGTAAAGGCACCAAATGTTACACATGCTCTTTATGTTTTGTGTGGTATTTAGAACTACATAGCACATGCAGCATTCTGGTGCAGTCATTGCAGGTTGCATATTGTAAGCCTACTGACAGTAAATATGCATTTTGGAGATTTTGCATTGTTAACTCTTGTCCTTTTTTGTTTTCCTGCAGATGATTTTAGGAGAGGCATTATCGGTATATTTTAAACGGTTGCAGTCTAATGGTTTTATCAGGAATCAATATGTAGCCACTATTTACAAAGCCATTGGGACGTTCATCTTTGGAGCCGCAGTCAGTCAGTCACTGACAGATATCGCCAAGTACACTATAGGTCGCCTCAGGCCACATTTTCTGGATGTTTGTAAACCCAACTGGTCCAAAATCAACTGCAGTGCCGGCTACATTGTGAACTTTGTGTGTGAAGGGGACCCTGTGAAGTCCAGTGAGGCCCGGTGAGTAGATTACTTGTGTGTCTTTTTTTGTGTATTGTAACAGACAGAGTCCATGGGTAACATGTGTCAATTGGATTTTCTGTTCCCATACAAATTATGTTTGAAGCAAGTCAAATGCAGGTCAGAAAGAGATCAAATGCAGACCAATGGCACCTGTTTGTGAATTCTGAATGATCCTAAAATTATCTGAAACTAATGTCAAACTTACTCCATCCAACTTGCATACACCCATACTCACATGTGATGTTAGGCTCCACACAAAAAATTCAAAGGCAGTTTTCTCAGCTGTAGCAGAGATGTTAGTGATTGTTTTGTAGCCAGGGGAAAATGTACAGGTAAGTTTTACATCCTAATACTTTTAGGTCTTAAGTGTATATTTGCTATAGTATATTGCTATATATAGCTACAGGTCGTCTCTAAAATCCTTTATATAACATTGTCCGAGCTTTACAGGAAACGTACAACTTTGTACATTATTGGCTGACTGAAGGTTTCCTATAGTCTAATGTATGTATAAGAATAATACAGACACAGACAACACTGGCATAGCTACCGTGTTTCCCCGATGATAAGGCAGGGCCATCAAATAAGACAGCCCCCCCTTTTTAGGTAAAAATGAAAAATAAGCCACCCACCGATTACTTACAGATTGATCAGAAGTGGACATGAATGGCACATGAACAATAACTGTGTACTGTAGTCTTCTTCATGGGTAAATAAGGCATCCCCCTTAAAATAAGCCCTAGAGCATATTTTGGCCTTCAAAAAAAAATAAGACCGTGTCTTATCATCGGGGAAACAGGGTAGAAAGAAGCTAATGAAGGTTGGAGTTTAGACACACTCACACTAAGGGGTGCATACCAACTCAATGTAGATATCTTTCTGATGGCAATAAACCCAAAGTGTTGGAAGGAGGTGGTGCTTTCCACTAATCTATATTGAAGACTGGAGGGTTTCCCAATGCAGGTTAACATCATAATAAGCTTTGGAGGACACATGATTACATCTTTATACAGTTTTGGGCTGCTACTGTGTGTTTCAACTTTAATTCATTGGGTCTGATTTATTCAAGTTCTCCAATGCTGGTAAAGATACACTTTCATCAGCGAACCTGGGTGATCTAGCAAACCTAGAATGGATCTGGTCCAGGATTGAAAACATTTGCTAACAAATAGCTAATTACTTTTCCAGCCTTGGAGAGCTTTCATAAATGCTCACTACATCCTTCACATGACATTGAAGGAAATGGCAGCACAATTTTATGCTTCTGGTGGACCACTGGTATGAGCTCAACTTTTTGTACACACGCAGTATGAGTACACATAGTTTGATTAGTTCAAGTGATTTTATTGGCATATTAAGGTGTCATGGATACTAAATATTGACAATTTAGAGGGATATATCGATCATCTGACTAATGCAACTGGTTTAGTATACTTTGTAAAGTGCAAATGATTTGTCAATGTTAAACGAGTGACATACAGCAATTACAGGCTCATTCCTGACCATGTGCTGTACTAAGTGCCTGAGAGTTGTCACAATGTGCATTGCAGACTGACTGTCTACAGGGCTTATTGATCGACATCCCTGACTGTTCAGCCAGCTGTTTTTTTCCACTACTCATTAAAGGCCTTTGAGATTTTAGTGTGGTCGAGTGGGTAATTCTTTTTTTGTACTACAGTGAAATCCTTCAGTGCAGGAATAAATACCTATTGAAGAACTGAATTTAATGAGATTCCAGAAAATCTTTTATGATATTTTATAAAATGTAATTTTAAAAGGTTTATAAATTAGGCTGGCTACGGACATTATACAGTAGTCGGGTTTTTATATGATCAGTTATTGGACCCTTTTAGAAGAGGTTTAGGACAAAGACATGGACATTCCCAATCCCCATATTCATGTGTGCCTGTATATACCGCACATCCATCTATGTGCTAGTAAATTTCTTTTAATATAATCAGCAGGTAGACAGAGACAATGAGAGGGGAGATATGACCTTCCAACTTATGTGCAATGCAAATATGTTAGTTTTAAATACTGACTTTATACCTGTAATTCTTATTCAGACCTTTCTGTCCTGTCCTGGCTCTCCCTTGAGCTGGTCAATAATAAGCAGTTAATTTTTTTTCTACATATATAGAACAGGAGCAGGGCTAAGGAAACAAATTTCCCTTGGCAATTAAAGTAAAATTGAATGTTCTATCAGTTGCAAGCTTTTGCCTGGTCAATGTTTCCACTTTGTACCATGGCCTTTTTCTTGTAATAATATTAATACACAGTATTTATAAAGCGCTGACATATTACATAGTGCTGTACAAAGTCCATAGTCATGTCCCACTAGCTGTCCCCCAAAGGAGCTCACAATCTAATGCCCCCCCCCCCATAGTCATATGTCACTACCACAGTCTGAGGTCAATTCTTGGGTGGAGCCAATTAACCTAATTGCCTCTTTTGTAATGTGGGAGGAAACCGGAGTACCTGGAGGAAACCGACGCAAATACAGGGAGAACCTACAAACTCAAGCAGGTACATACAGGATAAACTCCTAACTGTCCCTTATTGGAATAATATCCCACTGACCGGCCTCTCCTTATTTGATGTGCCCTTTTTGGTTTTGAAAGTCGCTAAACTTTTCATCCAAACTTTAAACTCTTGCAATTCCTATATTTAAAAGCCCAAATAAAGGTAAACAATATAACAAAAACACTTATAGGCTTAACCACAAGCTAATCTTTTTTCATACATTACATTTTTTATAGTATGTTTAAATAGGAGAATGGCTGGAGTGTGTCTTTAGCTTATATAGTACTAAAAGGCATTTATTTTTTTTACAGAGTGACTTATGCAGAAGCGGGCCTTTTTTTTTCTAATATGACTTCAAAAAAAGGCTTTGAAACTCAGCCACATCCAAACTGTGATATATTGCTGTGCTAATTCTTGGCACACATCTTGCTGGCTTTCAGGAATATTGGGGTGCTGGGCCTGTTACTATAATTACATGTAACTTGACTATTGGTGTGGTTAACTTGATATTACAAGTGCCTTTTATTTCAAAGCACTGCTGTGAAGGGCTCGGGAACCCTGCTAACAGTATTATTAGCATACATTCCCCAGTGTGCCTGGAGGATTGTCAGCTTAGCTGCATTTCAAAAGAGGAAAAAAATAATTTTATGGTCTTATGTATAAAACCTTCATTCCTGTGCCCAGTGTGGAAAGAGATATTGTAATCAGAATATCTGAATAGAATGATGGCTTCTCTCCGGAGGTTCTGTCACATTGTAGTGGTAGGTATCACTTACAGTGCTCAGATTGCTACTTTGACTCAAGATTTAAGCTGTTCAGATGCAGACGGATATTTGTGATCATCTTGCAAGAAAATCTGCCATCTGTACAACTGTTCTCTCATTGTTTAATGATTTGTTGGATATTGAAATGACTGAACGTCTTGTTTCGTAACGGGGAGGAAGCATTGGGTAACCTCATCTTCACTGCCTGTACATCACACGTTTGTTCTGCTGTCGCCGAAAAGGATCACTAAAGATTGTTTTGTGTAACTACTATTGCACATTTGTATCGGGCTTCAGTCATTGTCTAGTTTGGTTTATGACCTGGTAGTATAAAGCTTCGTACACACTTGCAATTTTTGTCGTTGGAAAGGATCTTTCACGATCTTTTCCAACGACAAGGGACTGCACGATGCATGAACGGTGCTGTACATACAGCACCGTTCATGCTCTATGGAGAGGGGAGGGGGCGAGCGACGGAGCGGCACCCTGCTGCGCGCTCTCCCCCTTCCCTTTCATTAGGATCGGTCGTCGTCCATCGTCCGTGGATCCGGCAGGTCGGTCGTTCGGACGATGGCCGACACCGACTGTACACACGGCAGATTTTCGCCCGATATTTGGCCGATGCCGATTTACCTCTACATTTTCTGCATCAAAATCTGTCTCTGGCTCTTCTTAGATTTCAGTGTGAGTTTAGTGTTGGTAAGCAATCCTGTGCAAGGACTGTTCACCATGTCCAAGTCACCAGCCTGGAAATCATGTGTGTTCACTCATACTCCGTAATATACTAGATTTTTGGTGAGGCAAATGGCAGATAAATGGGATGTAACAATAAGTACTACCTATGTATCAAACTATACTATCAACATGCATCTTTCAAATTACCTTTGCAGCTTCTACAATATCCTAAAACTAGCCTAAAATTCAGATACCAATCCTATTTACTTCTTGTGGCATTGGCACACAGCTTTTCCCAGACGTCTGCACCAAGGGTAAAGTCAGACTTTAAGTTTTCCTTTTAAGGAAAACATCTCGCTTTTTAAGTTTTGACGAGATGTTTTGCAGGACTTTCCCCCCGTTAATAGGCTGTAGGTGATGTCTTTTTTTTTTTTTTATAACCTTGAAAACAATTCAGGTGCTAACAAAGAATGGAGGTCTTCCTATGCCCCTCAGAAAAGTGAAAGTTCCGTAAGTGTAGTTAAAAGCAATTTAGTGATTCATCAGAAAGTTTAAAACCGAGCCCAGGCATTGTAGTTTATTATCACAAGGGTTTTACAACAGTATGGAGTATCCCTTTACAATGATCTATGTATATCTAAGAAATAATAATAAGGCTGATCTTCAAAGAACTTTGAATGTTTAGACAAATACATAAACTTCCGTTGCTTGCCCCCTTTTGTAGATCTTCATTACCAGTCAATATTACCAAACTAACATTCAGCAGGTGAAGTCAGATCTTTTATACTGGTTTAAATCTAGTCAGCAGTAGACTAATGAAGACAGTGAATTGGTTTGATAGCCAAGCAGCTAGCATTTTCATAGGCCCGCAATAGCAGCCTTTGTATTTCTCTTAGTACAAGTTTCCTTTTAATATAAACATTCTCCAGTAAAATTATTAGCTCAGTTTAATATGGATCCTGTTAATGGTCAAAAGCGGATTTACTTGCTGTTTAACGAGTCCTGCAAGCCCTTTGGCAGAAAATAAACTCTTTGACGATATTTGTTCTTCCTGCTTACAAGCCTGGTAATCTTTTTCCCATAGATGACACGGATCCCCCAGCGGTATTTAAATGCAGCTCGTCACAAGGCAGAATTTTTTGTTATGATTTAATGCTGGGCAGTTTGACAGACGACGGTTATCGGCATCTGGCTGTGCAATCAGTTAAGATTTATGTGGCCAAATATGGCGCTGTTGGAAATTTAGATTAAAAATAACATCTGTTTTCCAAAGCTTTAAAATCCCAGGTTACAAGTAAGTCCTACAAAACAGTGCTGACAGTTTAATCCTTGTACTCTGCACTTACCACATCACTGACCCCCTGTAGGACAGCAGTGTTTGAAATGGAGTACACAAGTACAAACTCTCAAGAGTTTAGGAAAGGTTGTAGATCTAATATAATATGCAGTGTATCTGGGCAGCGGGCTTGGTGACCTCATTGCCATTAACTTGTAAAGCAGATGGTGGGACCTGATGGAAGATGTGTTCGTGTTGTAACACTAAGGCACATCTGGTAGCTTGAGCAACTGTTTACATGATGTATAAAAGAAATGGCTCTAATCTTAGCTTTTTTGTATTGGTTAGCATTATCTGTGCCAGCGGACGTATAGTAGATGGTGGTGGGGGTGCCATCTAATGAAGCAGGGCATGGTTTTGTATCAGAAAGTTTGTTGTAATAGCTTTCATTGGCCAACTCAAGTTATTAAAG
Source organism: Pyxicephalus adspersus (assembly GCF_032062135.1). Lineage (NCBI taxonomy): Eukaryota > Metazoa > Chordata > Amphibia > Anura > Pyxicephalidae > Pyxicephalus > Pyxicephalus adspersus. The sequence goes on from NC_092863.1 coordinate 85,167,609, forward strand.
GCAGGTCCTTTTTTGGCAAAAGGGACAGGTACTTTCTTCTGCAAAAAAAAAAAAAAAAAAAACCTGCCTGATTTTTTTTTAAATTACATTTACCTGTCCTTGCTCCATGTCCATGCGCAGTCATCCTAACCTGGTCCTCTTTTGGCTTTCGAGTTATCAGCTATCTTGATTGACCAGATCAGGAAAACGTAACGGGATGCACACAAGAATTTATTAATTTCCGGTAGCCAAGGGATGCCAGGATACCCAGCATCACATGTACAGCTCAGTGTACATAAAAAGAAAGAAAGATTGTGAACAGACAGGTAAGCCAAGCAGTACCAACACATAAAAGTAAACTAGAGTCACCCATGAAAGCTTTTCCTTAAAATAAAACTTAATTGGAAACAAACAAAAGTATCTAGCATAGTACTTCACACTTTTATTTTTAAAAGTTTTTTAATGTTGCTACAATCATCTTACACATAAACTAAAAAACGAACTTTTTTCTTTACATGTAGATTTTAGACATACTCTCAGACATCAGTTTGTTCCAGGATTAGGAGGTATGAATGGTATAAATGGACTTTGCATTGTACAGCAAAGTCTGCTTTATTTGAGACCACCGCAAACTCAAATATTTGTCTTTCATTCACTCTCTGCTACTTTTCACTTGGACTGAGTGTAGGCCACAAATTGCTGAAGTTGTAGCACAAGCAGAGTAATGGACTCCTGTTGTGAACGAACTAAATAGGACAGCGCTGCACATGCTCCCTCGTAATTGGAAATACAAGATATTTCTTTTAGTCCCTCAAACTGAGGTGTGAAGGATTCTTCTGCTGGGAGATAAAGTAAATCTGTTGTTTTGCCCTAAATGAGAAAGGCTTGTTACACAATAATATTATTTTTTATATTATTATATATATAATATTTTTCCAGCATAAGAATATTCTTCTTTAGTAGCAGCATTTTGAAAATGTGCATATTGCATGTGGGTGAATTTTATTAACTTGGCCATGGACAAAAAGGTGTATTATAACAGCTTTAAAAATGGATTCACAAAAGTGATGCTGTCTGCTATTCTGGTATACCTACAGCCCGGTGCCAACTCACCATGGAAACTGACCACAGTAATGTCAGCTTTTCCAGGCCTAATCCATGCCGGTGTGGGGGCTCAGGAGACACGGTGAACTTAGATACCATCAGAGTGACAGAATGCAAGAACTTTTTATCAGTATTAGTGACTTAATTCTGCTGTCATTGGTACACTGCAAAAACAATATTGAATAAAAAAATTACAATTTTTTTTTTTAGAGTTTATAGAAACTCTCAATACATTAAACAAACAAAACATACATGTAATGTGGTTTTAAAACAGGATAATGTTTTGAAGTCCAATAAAACGAAACCAATCAAATTTTTTTTTTGCAGCAGGCGTGCAGAATGACAGAGCTAAGTGGTTTGTTTCTAGTGCCTTACACCCTACGGAGTATGATTATGTGCCCATATGGCTCAACTAAGGATGCTGAATTTATATTTATGCTCTTATATTTGGTGGGTGCTTGGGAACATTACAAAATGTGTAAGTGTAAAATTAGTGAGGTTACTTTTGGTTTACTTTATGAGTTACTTTCTTATCTTGTATATAGTAAGCATTTTAAAGCACCTTACATGGGCAACAGATTCAACAAAGCTTTCAGTTTTCTGTTTTCTTTGTCTATTAGTTTTCCATTTATGCATGCAAATGCTTTGGTTGTAGCAGCAGCTTCAGATGGTGGTGGGACTCATGACCTGACATTTCTGTGATGATAATTTACCATATTACATTTAAGCATGCATGTTACTGTCCATGTAGAAAAGTTTTCCAAGCCTCCCCCATCATTGCCTGGCTTTATCCCATAAAATAAAATAGTTATCTGGTAAAATAATCCAGCCCTGTCTGTTGGTGCTTCCAACAAGCTTGATTAGCCTTGTCATCTTATTCAACCAAAATTCAGAAGTGAATATTGCATGTTGCCTAAAGTCTATGTGTATTAGAAAACGTGAAGAATCAAATGAAAATCAGAACCTCAAGTTCTGCTACATAGCTTTTGTTAGCGTCCCAAAGCACTCTTGGAGGAGCTGATCTCAAAGAATTCAGTATACAGATATTGATTTCTACTTCTGATGTATCTGCATGCATTTCCTCACAAATAAAAAATAAGTAATAGTATTTTCCTCTTCGTTTTAGGGTAGTGGGCAGTTCAATCCATTGAAAGGAAACTTTAACATTCGCTGGATGTGCTCAAAACATTTTACCTTCCTAATGAGGATTTAGATTTTTACTTAAATCACCTGAATAAATCTAGGAGGATTAGTTTGTTCCCTTTAGTATAAATTTTGCAAAAGCAGAATAAAACTGTAGTGGAGTGACTAGCAGGCACCAGTTTGATGGGTCTATGCCTGGGCTTTGCAGCAGTATATTCATAGTAGTAACAAACCACAAGGTTCAGTGGGTGTGAAAACTGTCTAAGCAGCAGGAAATGTGTTCCCAGATCGGTTTGGTCAAAAAAGTGCACTTTTGCAATATGCCTTTGTGAATTTCGAATGATGGCGTGTGTAAGTAAAGCCATTATAAAATAAATTACAGGATTTTTCCCATTGACAGTAGATTGTGGTATAATGTTGGCAAACAGTCCGATCACTGAATTATCTATACTTGATAATACAGAAGGCAATTCAGTCTTTCTTTTTTCTTCATGGGAAAATTAATATAACTCGCATAATCCAATCTTGCTCATATTTTTCTCTGAGATTTATATCCATGTGTCCGATGAAGGAAGGTCATTCCAAATAGTCCAATTGTAAAGAATAGGTTTACTTATCTGTGAAGCCCAACCTTACTCAAAACTTTTTATTATTGTTAAAAGGGTGGTAGGGGATAAACCCTGTCAAGTTTTTCTTGCTATCTTCGTCTCTACTTTGGATAATCACTTCCTGCCAGCCAATGTACTGTACTAAAACTTCTACTTCAATTTAAGAGGAACTTCTTCCATCCACTTGTATGGGTCGGGTTTTGCATCTATTTCCATCCTCTGCCTCTTTTGGCACGAGGAAGATGGGGCAAATCATGGCTTGCCATCAGATACTAGAAGGTTCAGCTAACAGGATGGGTAATCCCAACCATTACTTTTTTTTTAATTTCTCTTCATGCCAGTAAATGACAACAAAAGCTTTATTGCCCAAGATATGAATAAACTCATACCACAGCATGAGTAATCGGTGTTCGTCACTCTTTCCTGGAGCATCCGTGTGGTATTCTTGTTTCCTGACACGCTTCTAAGGTGATTTGCAAAATTATTTTGCATTTCTTACTGAACAGCCCACATATTCTATATGTTGCAGCATTCTTGTCTTTAAAATATCAACAACTTTTGTTGTGTCCTGTTACATAGTGTAAAGATGAGATAATCACGTTTTCTGCTGCAGAGCAAATCCTGTGTGTTGTGGAAGTAATATACCTACTTTAAATGTCTGTTGTCATAAAGATTTTTTGCAGTTGCAATATACTGTAGTAACATTACTATTTGTTGCAATGGACTAAACTGTAGGGCTGATTATTATTTTATTTTTTTACTTGTGGTGTGTTTAAACGATTATGTCCCTTTAAATTACACATAAATAAAGCTTGATTTGATGCATTAAATACACCGTAACAGACCTGACCGGTGTGAATGGTCCCTTATCCTTTGGATTTTGCTTAGTGAGTCACTGACAAATATGCAGATCTGGACTTCAGTTGCCTCTATGTTCCTTCTGAGTCCAATGACTTGCTAAATAATGAAACCACAGGTGGAGCATTATAGCCAAGGAATTATTAAATTCTTTTATAAAAATTAGTCACCAATCGAAAGTTCCATAATCTGCTTAAAACTGAAAATTCAGTAATAATTAATACTTTATGTTGATGGGCAGATAGTTGGGAATCTGGCTGCTTCTGCAGGGTCTGCATTGGTAAATCAGGGACATATAAGCCAATAGTAATAATGAACCCAACCAGTGATCAGCCATTAGGGTGGAATGTTGGATAAGTTGCAGATATCTCACTCTTGCATGGCCCAGCAGATACAAGAAACTACTTGGCCTTACAAACCAATGACATCTCCCTAAGTACTTAACATTTGATATAAGTGGATTTGCCTTTTAAGCTTGTTTTTTCTTTTACTCTTGGCACATACCATCCTGGAATGAGCTGCTGGCACCACCATGACTAACAGGCCTATGAGTAATAGTGACTTTTCAAATGGAACGCATTTGTTTATAACCGTTACTGAGCTTTCCTGAATGCCAGATGACTACAACTGAAATCACAATATATGTATTTTTTTTTTTTTTTACGTCTGAACTTTTTCTAATCATAGGTGGCGAAAAGGTCATGAGGCAATGCCAGTGTGTCAGGTGTGTCTGCAAGAGGAACTTAGTGTGTTTTCTCTAAAATAAAATCTCTGCTTCCAAAGTAAAAGTACAAAGAAACATCTGTAAGAAAAGGATCCTTTTTAGAGTTCTTTGGGATCTATTTATAATTTATTTTATACTCAACTTATACACATTTTTCACATTAGATCTTTTCAGGAATTGTGTGAATTAATGTTTACTTATACATTTTTTATCATTGAATCCAATGTGCCAAATGAGGACCTTTTATGTAGAAGAATGAGTTTTGCTTAATGCCACCTTGACAAATGGCATTATTCTTCTTTTGGACTGCTGTAGAAAAAAACAAAAAGGTCTGTTTTGTAACTATAAAAATGTCTAGTTAAAGTCTCATACCCTTTTACCTCTTTATGGTCTTGTAACACCAAATGTTACAAAGAATGACAGGTTTATGCTGGGATTTACCAAGCAAAATTTAGTTTCGGGAAATGGCTGCATCCTGTACTTCTGTCCAGTGCTTTACGCTGGCAAAGTGGCATATTGGTCCCACCCCATGTCCTCAAACAGACTTGTTTCCCTGTGAAGGGTTGAGTGTATTAGACCAGGGCTGGTATTATGTTCTGATTGAGTGCACTTGTTCTATTCAGGTGCCTATTGATCTGCACAGTAATGTTTAGACCCCGTATAATGGAACATTAAAGGTAAAACTATGGAAATTGAGGTTGTTAGCGGATATCTTTCTGATTGCACATCTGTTTTTTTAACCTCAGTTGGGCTTCAGTGGGCTCTTTTTTAAATATTATGTGTATATAAATGGATACATGGATTGCATAACCCCTCAGGAACAACTTTTCCATTTAGTGTTGGAACATCCCAAACAACAGGACAATTGCTGCTGCAAGCCAAGAAATTACATAATAAATATAAACTTGCAACGAACATAATTCTTGTAATTTCAGATTTGTCACTTATGTGCCAGACATCGAGGTATCATTAAGATTTACTTCCTCAAAAACAACTCGTGACTTTTAGATAAACCTTTGTTTTGGAGTAACTTCTCAAAGATGCAGATAGCTCCAGAAATCAAGTGAATTAATTTTGCTATCTAGTATACTTTGCATGTGAAAGTTTCTTTAGCACACCTAGTAAAATAGTGGAGCTGCATTTGCTTGCATTTTCTTCTACTTCTATGGCTTTATTGCATCTGATTTATATTTTTGAAACAAACATGCAGCAAATAAAATTAAAAAAGGAGAGACATTTCCTTATTACTATACTTCTTCCGGTTCAGTGGCTCAGACGATATTATACCAAAAAATTACCGGTCAGCTGGTATTTCTTTTTTCTTCTAGTCTTTTAAAATGGAGTCGTAAGGACAGAGAGTTCTAGGAATCCAGGTGGATGATAACCACAGGGACTTGGAGAACAGGAAAGTCTGGTGCCTGTTTACCTGGCAAATGTTGACTGTACTAAACTTTAGCGGTTTAGGTTGCACGTTGATATAGCTGATGACTGTACTTTTTGTGGTTTGGGATTCACATTGAAATTTCTCTTGTTACATGTTTAATACTTCTTGTGAAGTGATTGCAGCTTGGTCTTCTATATAGAATGGTCCCTTTTTTACCAAAAAATAATTTGCAAACCTGAAGCAGTTGCCCAATATGTGATCTCCATGGTGAATCCTTTGCTTGTTGTCATTTGTGCTGGGTATATATCCAAATTAACTTAGTACCAATATGAAAAAGTTAAAATTTCATGCATTCCAAAACTGCAGTAATATTCTTTAGAAAACCTACAGAGGTGCTGGGTTGGTGTGGAGCTTCACGCTAGCCTTGTGGTCTACCACAAGACACTATCTCACATAACATGTTTATACCTCATCTGTATGCCTCGGACTACTGTGGTTATACACAGGTCACTGAGTTTAAAGGGATTTATTGGTCAGTTTACTCATAAACTATATTATTTCAATAGCCCTCTCTATATCAACAACATGTCTATGAAAGAAAAAGACACAGGGAATCTCATACTGACCATAGAATGTCTGGGCCAAAAAGAACTGACCATAGCTCTCATGTATAAAAACTTGTGTTTATTCTTCATATGAACCCGTTAGCACAGATTTTTCCTTTGTGATAATGCACCATGGACTACACTTAAACATGTAAGTGTAGGTTTGCTTTAAACGCACAAAATTAAAAAAAAAAAAAACGTTTTATAGTGAACTTGGAGGACATATTTAGAACATAATAAAACATTTTTGACTGTACACAATAAGGAAGAGATCTGTTACACTGTATGTAAAACATTGTTTTTTATTTTTTTTTTTTTTATCCTTTTCACTAAAAGATTTAGCATATTATTTGTTACTATTTTTGTTTCTATTTGCATAGTAGAAAAAAACATGTCATGTGAACATATCGACTAGATAAGTCATAATCGTCTTGCATCCACACACCCAGGTTTGACCTTTTGAAATATACTTTGTTGTAAAAATGATCATGGTTTATTATTAACAGCTATTTATTACTGATAAGATTGCTATTGCTGTGTGAGGTCCTTTTTTTTTTCTTTTAAGAAGTCCCATGGGAATACCATATCATACACCCAAGATTCTGATATAATTTCAAAGACCTGTCCTAAAGTTATTATCAATTAGGCTGGTAAGAGGATAAACAGTTATTGATTATAGAGATTCATGTGGACCTAATTAGTATAGGTGCATGTTTTGCAGATATTATGATTAACACTGTGCTTTTTACTTTTTGCTGGTACCAAGGCCTCCTAAGTACTTTGCACTAATGTTAACCTGCTTGGTGCAGGTACCAACACAACTTGCAAAAATAACACCATGCCCAATAAAATTATATATTTCTGAATACACAACTGCATTATTCTTTGTATTTTATATCAGTCTAGAGTACAGCTTTAACATACTGAAACTTTTATAAGATTTTATAATTCAGTCTGGATCTTCCATAAGGTATGGGCGAGTTTTGTTAAGGTGGAACCAAAAAGTCCTCTGGTGGCAATCACATGAAACCATGAGTTTCCTCTTACCATGATGGGAACTAAAAAAAACTAGAAAACAATGTATATTTTGTGTATCCGTATGATAAACCAGCTTCCTATTTTTGATAAGGAAGAGATAACATAAACATTATTTCTAAGGTTATTCTAAAATAAACATGTGCATTGGAATTTTTCAAATCACATGATTTTGTGATTATGCCCACACTGAACAGTCTTGCAATGCAATGATCCTATGTTTTTTACAAAATTCCCCTTTTGCTTGTACTCCGAGAGCCTTCGGCACCATTGCTGTAGAGCTTTCCCTTTTTCCCCGGATTGCGTTATTACTGAGCACAGCATCTGAACTAGATTAAATCATCCACTTTTATTCTCCTCAACCCCCAATCCAAGTGTGACAAATGCTTAACTGTAATTTACGCAATCTTTTGCTCACAGAGATTTGAGAGAGAAAGTCTGTTTACAATTAATCTGGATCACGTCAGGTTTGGCTCCTAATCTGCATTTTATTTTACTGGATGAGAATCCAGGGCAGTAAATTGGCCAGTAGTACTATCAGTGCCGAAGTGTCTTGGAACTAAAACATGCATACTGAGAATTATTAAAGAAAAACAAACTCGCTTGGAAACATTTTTATGATTTAATTACAGTAAATGTTTATTAAAATATTTCAAAACAATATAAAAACATATTATATGGAACATTGTTGCTGTTTAACCACTGCAAACAACCTGTTATACTTGTTAATTAGTGTTGATAAAATCTATTAACAAGGAGATTAAATTAAATTAACAAATGTCAGTGGGTCTTTCTTGGGAGCATCTCCCAAGCGTCTTCTTCTTGAACATTAGATTTATTTAGGATTCAAACAGCGACATGAGCCGGCATGCTCTCATTGCTCTTTTATTATGGGCCACCAAGTAAGGTTGGCATCCTTACTGGAACATAAGAAAGAGGGAAGAGACGGCAGACTAAAACCATATGATCTTTTTGAAGATCTCCGGGTATTATGGAAAAAATCTACATTGCCTGCCTGAGTTTATCTCCACACGCTGTTTTCTCCTAAAATCCCTAAAAAATTTACAGATACTTGTCGATTCTGCCAGCAAAGTCCACCTAAGCTTTTTGTGATGGGGTGGCAACAATGCTGGACTGCTCCTGAATAGCAGAGTTGACCCCCTACTTGTGGAATAGGCTCTGTGTACTCCTGACGGTTATGGCTGCTGTATTAGGTCTTTGGCAGGATCTATTTAAAGGGTTGACAGAAAGCTATCCTGTTCTTCATATGCTAAATGTTGGTCTGTATGCTCCCACAGTCTTTCCTGATTCCCTGTGCATCATTGCGTGAGGGCTAACAGGAAATGCGGGCCATGAGTGATAGCAAACAGGATAGATAAACTCCTGAAACTTCTGCTCACTATCCAGCAACGTGCAGCTCGGTTTATGGTAATATTGTATTTCATATTTTGTCGGTACATTCCTTTAAAAATAAATATGTGCTTCCTCATGTGTTTTTTTCCAGGGAAATACAAAGGAAAATCTAGCAGAAGTATTGCACAAACTACATTCAGTTGTTTTTTATACTTGGAATGGGGGTTGATGATGGTAAATGTAAATGGTTTAATCTATATCAGATGCTGAGAGATAATGCAATCCAGGAGGAGCCAGTGTCTAGGACATGTGTTTTGCAATAAATAGGCCAGTCATATCAGTCATATTGGCACTTGGTAGACAAAAACACATACCGGATAGGCCAGGAGGGCCATGACTGCGCAATTGTTATTATTATTAAACAGGATTTATATAGTGCCAACATATTATGCAACGTTGTACATTAAATACAGGTTGCAAATGACAGACAGATACAGACAGTGACACAGGAGGTGAAGAGGACCCTGCCCCGAAGAGCTTACAATCTAGGTGATTGTTACCTATACTTGTCTTAAAGTGTGTGAACTGCTCGTGACAAAGTAGTTTTTGCCAGGGTTCCTCCATAGGGATTCCTTAAACTGTGGTTAATTGACCTCATATTTGATGTTTTTGTTGCCCAAAGCCATAGTAAAGGGCCAGGTGATGACACCAACGTTCTTTTGAGCTGTCTATAGGGTTGCCATTCTATCCACAACTGCAAGAGTGGATTGTTTCCACTGTCCACCAATGTGAGATACTTTTTTTTTCCTTTTGAACTCTAAAAACTTAGTTTTAGCAGGAATTCCCCAGGGACCCTAACTAGAGGAGCTTACAATCTAGGAGGTGAGGGAAGTCTCACACAATGAACCTGATTTATTAAATCTCTCCAAGGCTGGATAGAATACACATTCATCAGTGAAGCGGGTGATACAGGAAACCTGGAATGGACTCCCTAAAGTCACTAGCTATTTGTAAGCAAATGTTTTCAATCCTGGACTTAGGTCCATTCCAGGTTTGCTGTATCACCCAGCTTCACCGATGAAAGTGTATTCTCTCCAGCCTTAGAGAGCTTTAATAAATTGGGGCCATTAGGAGGGGATACTTGGTTTGCTTATAGCCAAGGTTGTTGAAGTTTGAAAACAGTTGCACAGACCAACCCAATTTGTAAGTGTCCATTATTCCCTACCCAGGGCTAAGACAAGTGAGATAAAGGCCCTGAATTTTTAAAGCTCTCCAAGGTTAGAGAGAATACACTATAATCCGCGAAGTTGGGTGATCCAGCAAACCTGGCATGGATTTCTGTAGAGTAATTTGCTATTCGCTAGCAAATGTTTAGAATCCTAAACCAGATTCATTCTTGGTTTGCTGGATCATCTAGCTTCACTGATGAAAGTGTATTCTCTCCAGCCTTGGAGAGCCTTAATAAATCAGGCCCACAGTCTCATGTCTCGGAGGAGAGGCCAGCACCTCAGACCTTCCAAATATTGAGTGTAAGAAGCCTTGCCAAGAGCCGCTAATATAAGCTGTATTTCTCTGTACAGTTTCTCTTGAGATTTTCCACCATATCTGTGGCCTCATGAGTGTTTTCCAGGCATTCCATGGAACAAATAAGTCCATAGCAGGCACACTTGATAACTAGTTATTATTTTTATTTCCAGCTTTCTCTTATCCTGCATTCATTTGTTGAAATCTTTTAAGATGAAAGGTACAGTAAAATGTGGTGACATTTTTCTGAAATACAGTTTTCCTTCTAACAATGTTCATGGGTTTAAATTTAATGTGTAAAGACTAAGTCATACCATACACATGAATAGGCAATTTATCAGCATGGTCTTGCAAGTCTGTTTAAATTTAGAATTTCTATAGGAAACCTGTATTGAGAGAAATGTGTTGGCTATTACTAGTTGTATAGCTGTTTTGAAAACGCATCCACTTATGTTAGCTGTGTATTTTGTGAAAGGTTAGATTAGGCAGAACTCCTGCCAAAAAAAGCAAGAATAACCTGTTAACATTTACAGCCGAAAAACCACCTTTTGGCCTGTGTGGTCCCTTTTTTGCCATCTTCGTGTGAAAGGGTTATATTGTACCCAATGCCCCCTATTGCATATGCAGTATCAACCAGAGCACCGGACAACTGAATTTGGCCATATTATCCTTCCCTGGGATCTGCAGGATCATGCCATAATAATGGCAGACTAGTCTAATGGAGCCGCGGAGGGGAAATGACTCATCACTGGACACTGACGTCTTCTTATTATATTCTGTGTTTTTTTGCCCCTTTTCCTGAGTCCCTGGAGATTCTAAACTCACATCAGCCATTTTCCACACAGGAAAATTGGGGAGACAAGTAGAATGTGTGACAACACTGATAAGGCATGAAAACAGCAAAACCGAATAATCAGCTTTTTAAAAACTTGTTTTGTGTTATTCAGTGAAAGGCGTCAGCTTGCTGTGGCACATCTCATGTTTTCGGATCACCTGCAGATAGGTGACAGCTGTGTGTTTGTTGGCTTCTGAAATAAATTGTTAATGACGATCCTTGTCTGGCAGGGAGGATTTAGCTGTCTGATCCCAGCTTGTTTTGTACTATGGGGCTTTAGCTCCTATTCCATATACCTAAATATGTTGGTTAAACATGCATCAATTTAACCAACATTGAATATATTGCATTTTACCAATCCTCCGATGTAATTGATGCTTTTATTTTTGTCCTTTTTTAATTTCCTTGGTATATTTAACAGCTGTAAAGGGATCAAACAAAGTTATTTGTTGTATTTTACACATTTATACCCTATATTTGTCTGAATCATTTTTTTTTTTTTTTTTTTGCAGTAATGATACATTTACTCGTAGCAGCCAATAAGCCAAATTAAACTTTTATTGATCTGACTTAGATATTCAGAGGAATTTGGTTGCTGTTTTATTTTAATTTGCTTTGTTAATAATTTAAATAAATGTTTGGGTAGTATGTAGATAGCTGCATTTTATCATTCATGATTGTGTAGTTTACCTGTTAGTAAGTGTGATTCCTTCTTCATATAGCAACAGATACAACATGTGTAGCAAGACTGTATTATGGTTGTACATAGTGTTTTCTCCTATTACCATTGTGTACATTTGAGTCACCATAACCGTTATTCAGTGGTTCCTGGAATGCATTAACAGATCACTCGTTGATTTTACATCTTGCTTGGAGTTGGTCTTTTTACAACTTTTTTTTTTTCCCTTTGGAAATTTTGTTTGTTGGTTGTGTGAAATGAAAGCTGGGTTATAAACGTGGTATGTTGAATTAGCGTTCAGCCAGATAAAAGGAGCTTTTTCAGCAGCTTTTCTTTTCTTGTCATTTTATTATACATGATTGGACTTGAAGGAACATTGTGAAAACAATCTGTGATGGCTTAATGAAAGATCAAAGCTTTGGGGCTTCTTATTTTCCTACCATAACCCAAGACAGATCTTTGCTCCCTGGGATCTGCATCACTTCTAAACTGACGAAATGTTAGCATGGTGTAACGTTTTAATTAAATATATCAGCCCTAAAGCTGCAATGTGTTCTGGAATGATACCAGTTTGCAGGATTTGTGAATACATGTGATAAAGATAAGCGTACACGGAGGCAATGATCCTCCAAAGTCATTTCCTAATATTTCAGAGGAAGGTTTAAAACTACATTTATCCCAATTGTGTCCTCATGAATCACAAATCATCCAAACAATTCAATGTCCAATCAATATTTGGGCAGAATGCTGACCATCATACAATGCAAATTATTTAGGTGGTTAACTATTTAAACCACTTGAATGCTTATATTCTATCACAAGCATGTCACCGCGTGTTATTTGGGGAAGTCGCTTTCTGTACTTTTTTGGGACAGCAATTGTAGGGAAATTTCAATGATGGGAAATAGAGATAAAAGGAAAAAAATGGCTGGAAATGTGTCACTTCCAAATAAAAAACTTGCTTTACATACACTTTATTAGTGATTTGTGATTATATACACACACAGCGGAAGACTCCCTTTCTATATTGGGGGTCAGAGGTTGTCATCTAGGTCTGCTGCTATATTGGAGTAACTGCATGAAGCTGCCCAATCCATCTTCTGTTTCAAAGATCTCCCCGCATGTTGTAACTGTCTTTGCACATGACATTGAGCATTTATGAATGCACTTTCCTGTAATGACTCACAAGGTTAACTATTGCCAACAGTGCACAAAAAGCTTGCAACACTTGTCAAGCCTTACACATTGCCTGTTTGTCTTGATTTCTTTTACCCCTTTCAGTATTGGCAATTGATGGCCAACCTTCATATAGACCTCCCCTGGGCTAGCTGTACAATGTAATTTGGGTGGACAAAGCATTGTGCCATGAGAACTTCATTATTCCCAGACTGGAAACATTTAAAATAGCTTTCAATTGTTAGTCAATACAATGTAGCTAACAGCAGGAAATAATTAAAGAGCTAAAGGGAAACCTGCTTTTACTTACAGCAATAGATACAACCCAGAAAGGGCAGGCACGATTGTAGTTTGCTACCTGGTTCTTGTACCAGTTCATATAAAAATGATTGCAAGAGAAACAAAAATAGGCATATCAATGGTAAAAAAACAAAAAAACAGGGAGAGCGACGATCACATGACTGCACGTTTTTTACTGTATACATACATTAAATCTCCACATAAAACATATGCTTTTCATTTTTTTTATTTCCTAATCTAGGAGAATCATGCAACAAATTCCACATTTTCTATTAAACAAACTGATAAACTTTTATGGAGCAAAAAGAGCAGCTTCCCATTGTAACTGCCTTGTCCTGCCATGAACTGAGAATTGTGAAAGAAGCTGCAGTCACTGTAATGTGCAGGAAAACAGACTATTTACTTGCTGCTCATTGCCCTTTGGATTATTGTACTGTTTTGTACCCTAGCCTTATGTGGAATAATAAATACGCTGATATCGCTAAGCGACAATATATGTTACTTACATAAATGGTTTGTCATTTTCAGCCATGTGACTTTTATTTGTGGTCTTTTTGCCTGTTATTGCTGTAAATAACACTATGGAGTAATGAGCGTTATTAGCTCAGTTTTATTATCTAGCATGTGCAGGTTGTATGCTCGTAACTGTTTCCTGAGAGCAGACGATTTTTTCTTCTGGAAGATCTATGATGACTGTAATATAGATCAGTTTACATTAACTTTTCTATGTTAGGTCATGGAGAAAAGTAAACAGCTGGGACATTGTTGGTTTCCATTTTTTTTTTGTTTTAAACATTTTTGGAAATTAAACTCATGGTATTCCTAATGATTGTAAAGTTTGTGTACAGTGTTTGTACGTGAAAAGAATGGTAACCGCTAGCAGTCAGATTTCTTCTTTCTGTAGTCTTTTTTTTTTTTTTAGTGTGTATGAGAGGGTAACTTTTAGTTGCACAGAGGTACTTTTATGTGCTTTCATATTTAGATAGTAATATGTGTTGATTTGTGTTTCTCTTAATATCATAAACTCATCTCATCAATGCTTCTTAATTACAGGGGCTCAACACCCCATGACATATGTATGTGTGACATATGTATTTGTAATGGTCATCTGCTGTAGGGATCTATTGTCATATCCATAATTGGTATATGGTTTGTGTGAACTCTTCCATGGTGCTGACCTCTGTGAATTCGAGATAGATTACGCTGCTTCAGTAGTGGGTTAATGTTGCATAGGATCCAATGCTGTAAACGTTGGCAGTGGCTCTGAGAAGCTTTCTTACAGCAGCTGGCACTACATGTCAGAATGGAAGACATTGTACAGCTGTGACAGTGACTGAGGAATTAATTGCAAATGCAGAATGTACTGAGGAACTGAACTGGTTCATCAAGGATGGCAGTGCTAAGAACTGGCAAAATGTGCGATCAGGAAAGCGGATAACAGGCAGTGACGAAAAGAAAATTTGGATTAATTGAGTTATTGAATCACTGGAGAAGGATGGACCTTGCAAAATAAATAAATAAATGTGAGGTTGATTTATGTGGGACCACACCACCCTCCTCAAATAAAATCAGTGATTGAAAACTAGTACTCAATTACAAATTACTTTGGCCCCTGGCAATGTGGCTACTTCCTGTAGGTGTCCAGGATGTTGTTCAGCCTCATTGCTGCCTTCTGTTTTGGCTTCGTGTTTATTGGCTCCTAGATTGTAAGCTCTTTGGGGAAGGGTCCTCTCTTCCTCCTGTGTCACTGTGTCACTAATGTACAGCACTGCATAATATGTCGGCGCTAGATAAACCTTGTTTAATCCAACCTCCCCAGCGGTAACCCCCAGTGTGACTCGCTGAAAGCGGTAACCCCGACCCACACTTGGGATAGAAAAACAATAATAAATAGTACATTATCTGGTCCGCCGGCGCTCTTCTTCGCAATCCCCGTCCTCTCGCATCCTCTGGCCGGCGTCCTCTGCATCTGATGAGTCACCCAGGAGTTCCCAGGGAGCAGCAGGAATTTTAAATTATTGCAAAATATTTGTATTGAATGCAAAATAGTAGATTTACATATCTAAAACCAGTACAGCACCAGTCTTTAAATAAAATGTATTTTACAGTTTAATATAATAGTATGAGTATAATATTTATTTATTATTTTTTTTAATTTTCTTTCATTATTTTGATTCTTTATTATTTTGACGTGATTTTGTGTTTCAAACTTTATTATACTTATACTGTAAAATAAATTTTCATGAAAAACAATGTACCGCTTTTAGACATTTAAATCCGGACAGAAATAACCCAGGAGGTTAATAATAATTGTCTGGGCTCACTGATAAGAAGAGCTTGCATTTTTTATTCAGGGTTCAAAACCAAATTGAGAATCAGCCTTTGCGAATAATGGCGTTCTTGCCATTACAGCAAAATAGGGTCCCAGGTTCGAATTTTAACCAGGACACTATATGCATGTTTGTGTTTGCTGTGCTTGTGTGCATTTCCTCCAAGAACTCCAATTTCTTCCTGTATCCTCAAAACTCACCGAACTTTCCCCATAATTGACCCCATACTCCTATCGTGACTTATGCCTATGATAGAGATTGTGAATCCCTCTGAGAGACATGACTATAGACTTTGTAAAGTACTGCGTAATAAGTGGGCGATATATTAATACTAGTAAATAATAATAAAGGTAAAAGTGTCTTGTCGCGAGTAAGTACAGAATGGCCTTTATTGTGATGAGGGAGATTTATAAAACGTAGACTGCAGGGGAGTGCTCAGTATGGCATGGAGATAGACATCAGAGGCTAGATTTCTAAGTAGATAATTTGATTCCTGTGTGGCTGGCTGCCCTTCATTCCGAATAATAATGGCCTCCATTCAGACCTGTGTGTGTGCTCCCCTTTGAGCAGTGTTCTGTGTGATAGATTAATGGCTGGACATGAGCAGGACAGGAAGGGCAGCTCCCTCCATTTTGTATGTGCATCATGCAGGGGCTGGTTCCCATGGAAACGCCATTGTTGGTGTGCCTGGCATCACTGGAAAGAATGTCGGCCCATTCCCAGCAGACAATCACTAATTGCACTATGACAATGCATTCACATTTCTGTGTAATATGATTAGAAACAAGAAGGTTGTTATCCCACCAGAGAGAAATGTAAGGATCTGGAAGCTTTCATTAAATAATCTATGAGGAGATGTAAATTGATATTCCCAAAATAACCTCCTGCTTTGATTAGGCCGGCAGTCTGTGTGCACAATCACCACTAATGCACATTAAAAAAAGCTTGAGGAATGTTTGCAGTGGGATAATAATGGGTTTTAATGTGTGTAATATTTTATTCTCTATAACACATCTTCTACATGGTTTCTGAAATTATTTTTTTATGCTTAGTACATGATCCCCGTACTGTCCTATTGCTTGTGTATCCCTGTAATCCTGGCACTGTTGTCAATGTAATTTGATAGATTTTGTCTGTACGTCCCTGTGGACAATCCTTTCCTGGACATCCATACACAGATATGGCTATCATACTGTTCTCGAAGATTGACAGCATTTTAGCATGACCCAGCTCTTTCCAAAATGGCTTCTGGTGGTTTTGGAATCAATTTGTGCTCTGCGGAGTGTGCTCTATCCCATCAATTTAATATAAAGGTTCCAGGGTTCTTCAAAAGGTTGCTAGGTGTTTCCTGAACAATTCCAGACACCTATATTAGTTACTATTGACCCCATTCTTTTTTAACTACCTGTATGTGTAGCAACCTTCACACGGATCACCAATGTAAAAATCAGTCTTTCCAATACTGAGTACACAATGGGCAAGGAACAACAAGAACTTTTTTTTGTTTATTAGTTTTTATTGAAAATTTTCTGGGGAAAAAGGGAACAGAAATAAAAATAGGGGAGTAAATGACAGAAATATAACCAAAAACATAGCTAAACAAACTGCTGTAGAACATAAAAGTTTAACATACAGTGAATAAAATCCATGCATAGATTACATGAAAAAACATAATAAAAATGTGAGAAAATAAATAGTAAATCCAGATAAGCTTTACAAATTATAATAAAATACAATGTGTCAAATGTAGGAGGCATATATTTATTTACCCATGAGACCATATTGTAGAAAAAAATTAGAAAAAATCTAATTTGTCATCTTGAAAAAGCAGTGAGTTTTTCCATAAACATAGTTTGAGATACCCTTTGTATTATTTCAGAAATTCAGTATCGCAACAGATTTCCATGCTCTAGCTATTGTCTTCCTAGCTGCTGTAAAAATGTGTGAAAGTAAACAAAATTGTACTGTTGTGCACATCTGAGGTTTCTGACCTAGAAGGGTGTCCAAAGGATTCATTGTGAGAGACATTTAAACATTATTCATAATAGGTACAACAAGAATTTAAAGCAGAAAACTTGGTAAATAATGGTGTTTTAGTAATGTTATACTAACCAGTTGTGTCTTTCTGTCTTCCAGGTTGTCCTTCTATTCTGGGCACTCCTCCTTCTCCATGTACTGCATGCTCTTCCTAGCGGTAAGCATATTTTTTAAAAACAGTAAATGTCGTCTCCTGTTTAAATCACATTTACAAGTTTTCTTCAGACTTTATTCTGAGTTGTGGTGTATTTAGGCACTGGGGAGAACATCTTGCAGTATCTATGGAATATTTGTGTAAACTTTAGCCACATTTGCCATTTGCTTGAATGATTGTGGCTACTACTTACAGTAAAACTTAGAAAATATTTACATTTTTCAGTTTTAGCAGATGATAGGAGCTGCTGTAGTTGACTTTATTACGGGCTGCACTTAACCTCCCTCCTTACCCTAACTTTAAAAAACAAAAAGGTACCCCGTGAAAGAACACAATGAATACTTCTCTGGTGAATCCAAACTTTCCTCACAGAGCTACCAGCACCCTTGCTATTGGACACTTCTGGGTTTGTCCAATACCTGGTCCCGTGCTGTGATCCTTCCTTTTGACAACTACATTACAGGACACAGAAGTGGTACATCAGCTTGTGGAAGGAACCACAGCGCTCATCAGGAGCATGCTATCCCACATTTGTAGAAGCCCTGCAAGATTGACTTACCTACAGGGTGCATTTCATTTTTTTTTTTTTTGCAAAAGTTTTGGCTGGGGGTCAGGGGTGTAGTCGTAAAAAAAAAAAAAGGGGGGACATGGTACTACCCATGGTGAGCGCGCATGCACATCATTGGTATGTAAACAGGGGGGAGAAAGGGTTCAGGGAGCCAGATGGCTCATACAAATGTTTGGAGAAGTTTTAACATAGCTGTGTAATGAATAGGACCAGCGTCTGGCTGCTGTCTGTTAGTGGATTGTAGGGTGTCTGTGTCTATCCAATGTATGTACAGCTGAAAGACATATGGGAGAGTTAAGGTGCGTACACACTTCCAATTTTTATTGTTCCAATCGAACGACGAACGATCGATTGGGCAAAAAATCGTTCGTAAAAAAGTAACCGACGCCGACGAACGAGGAAAGTCGCTGGAAACGAACGACCGGACCGACGGATCGGATTGGACGACGATCGTTGAACATCGTTCATGTGTACGGTCATTCGTTGATCGTCCATGTTCAGAGCATGCGTGATGAACGAACGTCCGTTCACTTTCCTGTCGTGCACATAGTTCCTCTATCGCTCAAACGATCGTATCTTTTGTGTGTACAATATCTACGAACGATCGTGTCGTTAACTCTATGTGCAGGATCGGTGCTATACGATCGTTCATATATATCGTGCATGAACGTTCGTCGTTCGTTTTCCGACGATAATAATTGGAAGTGTGTATGTAGCTTTACCTGTATGTACCTTATCAAAGTGTATTGTAATCTTTAAAACAACCTGAATATTAATCAAAAGAAGAACATCAGATTATCACAAACTGAGAAACAGATTATATACATCAGTGACAGTGGAGCTGTGAATCTCATTAAATGTTGTCTGTGAATAGGCTAATGTCACATAAACCTAACTGTGCAGAGTGTGAATGATGAAGAAGAATGGGTGAGATGGCCAAATGGGGAACAAAGCACAAATCCAGCACTGACAACATTATTAGATAGATAGACCGTTAACTCTGTGCATAGAGTTTAGGGCAAAGAAAAAAATCTGATGGTCTGAAATAGTTCTAACAACCCCCTAAGATTTAAGACAAGGATATGAATATTTACTTTAGCTATAGGATTGTAATATTAAAAAATTGTCATGTTTTTAAAAATAAGGTTTCTTACAAGGTGTACTAGCCTTGTAAAATATTGCCATCTAACGCAAATGATGAAAATATTGGGACTATATGGGGAGGACATCAGAGGATCAGAGGTTTACTGATTATTTAATGATTATTTCTCAAACTTGCTGTATGGATTGACCACATAGGTTGGTCAATATTTTCCCCAATGTCATCTGCTAATGTAAGTGTGTCAGGAGGGTGAATAAGGCATTTTATTTATATTACAGGTCTACAAAAGGCACAAAGTGCAATGCAAAAAAAAAAAAAAAAAAAAAAAAAAAAAGCGCACTGCTGTTCCTGCTATGTCTATGGGCTATAGTAGCCTAATGCTAGATATCCTACTGGGTTATAAAAAAAAAAAAAGAAGAAAAAAATCCTTGTGTTCCTCCATTATAAGGACTGAGAACAACATTTACCCATGATGCCCAGATATCCTCCCAATTCACATAAACGTGATCAAATAATTTATCAAGCTTTCCCAAAATTCCCAGCAATGAGATTGATTGGATCATGACTGCTTGTATCCCTTTTGGGTGGGTGCTCGTTGGTGCTTTCCTCAAATGGCGTATAAGTTTTGCATGCTCCTGGTATGTATACTCTTGGTCAGTCAATGCAGCAAGTTTGAGTACCATGAAGGTTTGCAGTTCAGAGAACAATCAGAATGTGGCTGCTTGTTTTACCGCCTTCTGACTATGGGGAGTCGCAATGGTCAGTTGATTTTCATATGTGGCACAGAACGCTTGTAAGCATTTGGAACTCATGGCACTGCAGATAAAGGCATTAATGTTATAAACCTCATGATTATTAGACAGAGAGAACACTGATGGTAAATGCAGATTTACTGGCATCTGTGAGATTCCACTATATGCTACATCATGGAACTTAATTATTAAATTTACTGCTTATTCCTTGCCTGGTGGGGCTAAACCCAAAGCTTCACGATCACACTGCTGCACACAAAGCCGAAGATTTTGCTGCCAAAAAACTGCTCAATGCTTTTAAGAGCTTGAAAAAAAATACCAAGTAAATGATTCTGTAATAAAGTGTTTTCATTATAAGGATAACAGATTAGCATCATCCTACTGTTTACTGTACACTCCATTTTATAATAAACAGAACATTGCCAACACTGGCCAATTTTCTAATTGCACTACATGGTTACTGGAAAAAAAACAATTCAAAGACCTACCTTACTGAATAGCATAGAAAAGGATTCTTTAGGTAGGTACTCAATTTGGATTTTCTGAAAACCTGTGCTGCAATTGTTGACCTTTTGCAATACTTATTACTCAGCTGACTGTGATGTCAGTCATTGAGTCTATGTCCTGGAGAAATAAAAGTACAGGTGAAATCAGATCTCCCAATTTGCATACCTGCTCTAGGTTAGTGACTCAGAAATGACAAGTGGTTGGATCTGTATGACAGGACCTGTGTGTGGGTGTATAGGGATCAGATAAAAATGTTACATTCATGCAGGACTTCAGATTCAATTAATGCAAAACTATTTATGATGTGTAATTGTGTAAACTGATATACCGTTAAACACATTTGCCTTATTTTGCGTCTCTTACAGCTGTATCTCCAGTCCCGTATGAGAGGAGATTGGGCCAGGCTTCTCCGTCCCACCATTCAGTTTGGACTTGTCGCTGTGTCCATCTATGTTGGTCTTTCCAGAGTCTCTGACTATAAGCATCATTGGAGCGACGTCCTCGTTGGCCTCATCCAGGGAGCCATTGTGGCAGTTCTTATTGTAAGTATATCCACCATTATAGAGTCTTGTGCTGCTACCTGGTAATTTGTAAGCAAGTCTTACACACATCCCTGTGTAAAAACACATCCAGCTTCCCTAATTTTTTTACAACCCACCTTTACTTACAATGGTACATTAAAATCATACCCAAAACTACATGTTTGTGCTTTAAGGTATTGCCAGGATGTAGGCAAGGCAACAGAGCCAGACTTTTTTATAATTTGTGCTATTAAGATATTCTGTATTGTGACCTGCATTGCCAAATTTTGGTAAACACACTCCCTGAATTGAACCCAGGGACACTTACCTGGCGAAGTCCTGGGCTTTCCAATACAAATTCCCAGCATGCTCTGGCTACACTATATCATAGGAGGACCCTGTTTTGAAGTGACTCTTTAATGGGCCGCCTATGTAACTCATACACATTTGTCCCAATTCAGCAGTAACTAGTATTATTATTTTATATTTCTATAAGTTTCAACAGGTGAATTTCCCATTCTTGGGGAAAAAGTATTTTGGTTTTTCAACCATAATTCAGTCTGGCCACAATTAAGCCCACTTTTTGTCCATTTAGAATAGTCAAAAATCTTTGGCTGCACTGATAAAGGCATGTAGATACCCGATAATTTATTACTGTGTACTCAGCCATATTTGAGTACTACATATGCAGGTTCTGTCTTTAGTCCTGCTGAGGCAGCCATATTTGAGTACTACATATGCAGGTTCTGTAGTGCTGCATAAATGGTGCTTTACAGTTCCACGAGGAGGCCATGAACATTCCTGATTCAGTTGCCCGATGTATTGCTTCCTGTGAGAATGTATTAGGTCATAACATACAATGACAGCAGATTTTCTTTAACATTTTGTCTTGTATTTTACAGGTTGTATATGTGTCAGATTTTTTCAAAGACAAAAGGAACAGCTTTAATCCAAAAGAGGAGGATTCACACACCACACTGCATGAGACTTCAACCAACGGGAACCACTATGGAAGCGGCCACCAGCCATGAAAGCCACTTTTGCCCGTTTTCTGCTTTCACCACAAAGCATTGACAAGAATTCTCTCTCTCTTTATAGGGCTAAGCAACACAAGCAGTTTTAATTTCATGCTGAGCGATTTAATCCTAGTAGTTGGCAGGCACATTACCCCAGTTTGCCAGCAAGGGCTTTAATGGCTCGGTGGCATGAGAGTAATCTGCCCGTGTAGGTTAGTCCTTTGCCTTAGTGCTGGAGTCCCTGACACCCTGCATGACACTCTAGCACTTAAGCTAATATGCAAGTGTTACCTATACATGGTGCTGGTAGCCATTGTGCAAGCTAAATAGGCATTGGCAAGAACATGCCTCCATTGGGGACTAGCAAAGGAACATACTACAGGTTCTCAAATATCTGCTCAGCATGCATAATGGCTCCCCTACACCGTGTATGGGGCACTCGTGCTATGTATGGACTTGCTGCTGCTATACCTGTCAGATGCCCACTTTGTATATAGTTATTAAGAACACCTTTTTATGTATGTATATGTTATAGCTTCAAAATTTTAAATAAAATTGTTTCATGCTTTTATCAATTTATATAGAGACACAATGTGGTATTCAAATTGTACATTTTTTTATTAAAATAGTGTGGTAATGGTATGTACAAACATTTATGTAATATTGCTATGCACGAACATTGCTTGGTTCTGCAAATCTGTAACACCAAAACATTAAAAAGGTTTATATCAAAGATAAGTCTTCAGTTGCATTTGTCTCAAGAGCACATAAAGACAGAAATGACACAGGAGACTCAAAATACTTTAAAATAAAATTAATCAGATCCAAAAGTTTAAATCCATCTTCCTTTACAAATACAAGCTGGCAGCAAATACAATATCCCTCTTGATTTTGGTAATACCTGTAAGAGAAAAAAAAACATGTTTAAAATTCACCTTTAGTCAAATTGATGAAATATATAATTAATATATTTGATAATTAACTTTCCAATACTCTTCTGTTGATCCTATAGGCTAATTTAAAAAAATTAGCATTTTTCCCCCCAGAGGCTGCCATTGCACCACACCCTCTACACCAAGACTACCATGATCTCCACCTAAAATGCAGCTATATTGAGAGTTGGAAACAACCATTTTTTGCCTGGATGTAAAGCTGATCTTTTTGTATCAGTAGGTAGTCACATACCTGAAACAAGTATGTAGATAACTATGACACTGTTCCCAGTACAGGAGAGGAGCCGGTATAACTTTGCAAGAGTGAGCCATTGCTGTAGTTCAACATTTAAGATGATCAGACACAAGCTATAAGGTGTCTACATTTAATCAGAAAGTTTTACATATCCTTAACTATGGTGCTGGAAACCTGCCTGCCCCTTTTTTCTTAAAAATAAGTTTTGACTGGACAGTGAAGAAACCCCTCATATATGGGCAGGCCAAAAGGATTGTTTGGGAATGGTGTCACAAGCTGCACATTACCAGAGCTTTGCCTGATCAGATACAAAAAAAGCTTTGTAAGAGTTCTTTCACACCTGAGCATTTGAACAGATGCAGCATGAATTTTCCACCAGCAACTGACTGACCAAAAGCGACTTGGCCCCACAAAAAAGCAATGCTGAATGGAGTTGTGTTGGACCGCCGTTGAGCCCGTATCATAATGCAGCAACTCACTGCAGGTCTGAAATGGCCCTAAGATGATACAGCTATGTGGCAGCCTCACTATTTTCAACATCATCAGTTTACAGAAAATGATCCACCACTGAGTGCCTAATTATTACCTTTAGCCATATGGCAACTCATTATAAAGACATTTTAGGCTGAATTGATAAATGAATCTAAAACATTTAAAGAAAACTAAAATTTGTCTTTCTATACAGCTTGAACACATTTATAAAAAGTTTTTCTGTCAGAAAAAACTTTTTATAAATGTGTTCAAGCTGTATAGAAAGATATATATATATATATATATATATATATATATATATATATATATATATATATATATATATACATACACACACACACACACACACAAGACCAAATGCAGCATTTGCTGAAGTCATGGTACTGAACTTGTTGGAAAGCTTTAAAAGGAAAATAAAGTTCTTTAAAGGTGTCAAGTGGATTAACATTCTCTGTGCCATGAACAAAAGGTGGAGCTGTGAGAAAACTCTGCTAATTATACTCTGGAAATCACACATAAAGAACATACATGATGTGAGGTCTGGGTTACACCCAGCAATTACAATTTCTTTTTTTACAGAGTAAGTTTATTGTGCTCTGCCTTTGGTGTCAGAAATAGAAATGCTGCTTTAGTTCCCTCTATTTTCATTTTATGTACAAATTTTATATCTATGGGGGCAATTGAAAATGGCCAGACCTAGGTAAGGTCAGAAATAAAACTGCATCCACAGGAATCAATGTTAATATTGCCGCTGCTGCATGTCAACGTGTACCTAATGGCACCCCAACACACCTTCAGAGTGTTATTAGACTACTGTGTACGATAGCCTGCCTTAATGCACTGCACCACCTGAAAATGCCGGTGTGTCCCTACAGCAGAACTCCGTGGGGTTTCTCTCCCTAAAAAGAGGGACTGGTGCTTCCATACTTGGAATCAGAGACCTTTAACAGTTAGCTATACAATAGGTTTTTTAATTTATTCCAATAGCAATACTAATCTTTAGCACCAATCAACATAACTTCCTTAAAAAAATTACCCTCCTAATTTTGGATTGAACATTTGAATGGGGGTGCTGAGTGACTGCAGTAAAATACAAAGCTCTTTTCTATTCCACAAATCCAGTTAAAATGTGTTGCAATTGCAATTATAAAAACGTTCCTAGTATTTAATCACATGTTTATTAGGGTGGAAATCAGCTCAGATTTCCCAGCAAAAATTACATGAGCAATGTCTAGGATGCTACCATGTGTTATCTGACTTTCAGTTTAGTAATTTTAATTTCTATAGAAAAAACTTTTTTTTTTATAAGAATCAAACCCTTGTATGTTTGTACTGGGGAAATTCTTCCCTCTCTTATGTGGTTTAAACCTTCCTCTTTTCACATTTTTTGTTTAACGCATCCACATCCACCCTAACAATATATACTTACCTGTCAACATTACTGCCAGAAATTAAAGTAAAAGTGTAAGTTAAAAGCCAAAAAGGTCCAGCAGCTAGCAATGACGAAAACAAATGTATGCCGTGTCCTACTGGGAGCACAGCATGCCTGTGAATGATTGCTCAGTGGGTTCCATCACTGTTATTCTAGCCCATGTGTGAAGGTCTGGCCTGTGATATGTCTCTTGCAGAGTTTGGGCAGGAGCTATGCTTTGTTCTTTTAGCATGATGAGACCCTTATTGTGGGCCTACTGCTTAGATAAATAATGGAAAGGGTTCAGCAGATAAAGGATTATCCAGGAAGTGCTGAATCAAACACAATCTCTCTATGACACTCTGCCTATTGTATTATATCCATATTTTCCTAGAGGATGTTACATCCTCATGACTGTTGTAAATTTGTTTCAGGTGGAGAATCCATTATAAAATGTGAATACTGTACAGTGCCCGAGATTCACAATATCTAATCAATATATACTGATTAATCGCTATGAAAACATGCCTCAATAAGTAATACTGGATAATATATTCCATGAATGATTAAGTTTATATATTGTAACATGTGAAATATATATATATATATATATATATATCTTTTTTTTTCTAATTTTGGTTCTGTACATTACCACAATTAATTTTATAACAACTTCGATGCAGTTGAACTGGAGGCTTTTAGCTTTAATTCAGTAGGTTGAACAAAAAGATTGCAAAAATGTGAGGAATTAAAGCCTTTTTTAGCACAATCACTTCATTTCAGGGGCTTAAAGTAATTGGACAATTGACTCAGAGTGGTGTGGGCAATTCCTTCCTTAGGTCATTATCAATTAA
Organism: Pyxicephalus adspersus; assembly: GCF_032062135.1. Taxonomy (NCBI): domain Eukaryota; kingdom Metazoa; phylum Chordata; class Amphibia; order Anura; family Pyxicephalidae; genus Pyxicephalus; species Pyxicephalus adspersus. The sequence continues at coordinate 85,193,848 of NC_092863.1, forward strand.
GCAGATAAAAGGCCTGGAGTTGACTCTCCAGGAAGTAGGCGTATCGATGTCCTAGTCTATCATAAAGAGAAGACTGCATGAAAGTAAATACAGAGGGTGCACTGCAAGGTGCAAGAATAGAAAGGCTAGATTGGGTTTGCTCAAAAACATCTAAAAAAAGCCAGCACAGTTCTGGAAAAACATTCTTTGGACAGATGAAACCAAGGTCAACCTTTACCAGAATGAAGGCAAGAAAAAAGTATGTAGAAGGCGTGGAAAAGCTCATGATCCAAAGCATACCACATCATCTGTAAAACATGGCAGAGGGCTATGTGATGGCTTGGGCGTGCATGGCTGCCAGTGGCACTGGGACACTAGTGTTTATCCATGATGATGTGACACAGGACAGAAGCAGCCGAATGAATTCTGAGGTGTTCAGAGACATACTGTCTGCTAAAATCCAGCTAAATGCAGTCACATTGATTGGGAGAAATTTCATAATACAGATGGACAATAACCCAAAACATACAGCCAAAGCAACCCAGGAGTTTAATAACCCCCTCAGCGGTATTTCCGAGTGTGACTCGGGGTTGATTTTACCTGCAAATAGAAGAAGTAATCCCGAATCACACTAGGGTTAGCTTTAACCTAAAAAAAACCCACTTACCTTGCTCTGTAGTCGTCCCCGGTTGTCCTGCTGGTGCCCACAGGTCCTGGGGACACGTCCATCTTCTTCGATCTCCAGCCCGGCAATATATATATGCTACTTACATTACATGTTTAACTATTTTTTTTATTTTGTTTTTTTATTTAAAGTTTATTATAAAATTTATTAAATATTGGACATATTTCAGTGAGTTATGCCTTTTTTTTTATAGCCTACAATGTAAAATAAATTTCTAGGGAAAAAAAATGTAATTTCCTTTTTGCATGGAAATTTGAACGGGAATTAGAACACTAGGGTGGTTTAATCAAAGAAGTGGAATATTCTTGAATGGCTAAGTCAGTCACCTGATCTGAACCCAATTGAGCATGCATTTCACTTGTTGAAGACTAAACTTCAGACAGAAAGGTCCACAAACCAACAGCAACTGAAAGCCGTTGCAGTAAAGGCCTGGCAGAGCATTAAAAAGGAGGAAATCCAGCATCTGGGGATGTCCATGAGTTCATGACTACAGGCTGCCATTGCCAGCAAAGGGTTTTCAACCAAGTATTAGAAACGAACATTTTCTTTTTCAGCTCTTTAATTTGTTCAATTACTTTTGAGTCCCTGAAATGGAGTGATTGTGTTAAAAGGCCTTAGTTCCTCACATTTTTATGCAGTGTGTGTGTGTGTGTGTGTGTGTGTGTGTGTGTGTGTGTGTGTGTGTACACATGCCCACTTTACTACCTTTCATACAACACAATCACCCATGTACACTCACCTTCTGCAAACTTGTTCTCCAATTCTGTGTTTCCAATAGCTTTGGCAGCCTGACACATCTGCCGTAGTAATTCTTCAAGACGTCTCATACAACGAATAATACTACCTGAAAAATAAATGACAGTATTAATATAATGTTGTTATATTTTACAGACTATGTTCAGTCAAGTAGTTATGGAGTGACACACTAAAGTGAAAGTTTTGCGTATGTGGAGGTGGCCATCTTGCTAGATGCAGGGTTTTGCTTCTATGTGTCAAAGCCTCCAGCAAGAGCAGTGGTATTACCAAATATCAATCCAATCTCATGAGACATGATTGTACCATATCAATCCACAAATTAGAAAAGAATATAGAGATGTTTGAAGAAAGATAATGCTAGATAACAACATCAGTGAGAACAACATTGCTCTGAGAGGTGAAATACCTGGAATGTTATAAATACACATTACATTGTATGCAAGAAAATATATCTGATGCCAAGTCCACTTTCAGTCATAGAAAGATAGAAGAGTGCCATTACTGCAATGCAAGAGATCACAGCAGGTGATATAAAAAAAGTCAACCATACAGTCAAGTCAGTTAAGGATACAGATATCTGCTTCTGCTACAACGTAAAAGTGGGGACAGGGCTGGCTTCTTCATCACATATAAGCATATGAGGACATGTATAAAAAAATTCTTAAAATGTGCTATTCTCTCATTGCCACATTACACAAAATATGGCTGGCACCAAAATTAGACTTGACAGAATGTGGATTTAATTATCATAGCAGACATTCAACCCTCATGAAAGCCATATATAGGACCACCACAAAGCACTGCGGCAAATCATAAACCATAATTTTAGATTTCCAATCAGAACCTCCACTTTATCTCAAATATTTACACAAAAAGAAAAGCTCTCGACAGCCATAATCAGACTTCACAGCAAGCTGCTCTAGGTAAAGCCTTTTAGGGGGGATGTAGGATAGCGTGTGTTACTATCCTTGTGCAGGCACCACTGATCAAAAAGAAAACAGATACTTTAGATGTACCGGAGCATTACATACCTAAATTATTAATACATTCCTGGAAACTTTAATGCTTCTTAACACCTTTGTAACCAAGCTGCTTTGTGTCGAAATACAATGCAAGTTCTCTTCCTGACCCGAAAATTCTACCTGATGGGCGGTTTTGCTGAGCCACTGGCTTTATATACTAAAAACACTACGAGTTACTGAACCACACAAATACAAAGATCAGGAAAGTCAGAAGCTTGTATTTGTTACAGGAGGCTCAAAAGTACTGAAGCTTCTGAATCAGCATTACATCCAGACAACTGGCATTTTCAGATATAAATAATAGCATGCAGTATGATTGGTTCATAACAGGATTGTGTTTAAAATATTGCATCTTTTGTCTCATCGTCTCGTATGGACACATTTCTGTCACTACAATTGGAGATATATTTAACTTTTATACATAAATGGAAGTGGAGTGATCGCTATGTGTACCTGTGTTACCCGCCTCCCACACTGCAAAGCCTACAGTCCAGACCACCTGACTATACATAAAGTCCTAACTGAGAAAAGTGACAGTGGCTGTGCAAACTAAAGCTATATTGTGCATGAAGCAGCGATTTGTGTGGAGCAATGCAGTTCAATACCCCTCATTCACACTGCATTAGGCAAGCCCATGTATATAGATAGGTGGTACAGTTGGGCGATATGAGGCTTGACCAATGCACAGGCAAAAGTGGTGGTATACGGCTGATCAACATTATCAGATCAGAAAGAACATACCAAAAAAACAGTCCTGGGAATGTACAGAGCAAACGGCCTGGTTTCTAAAATAACAGCTGAGAACAGAATTTGACATTTCTGATACATTGGGATGTTTACTTCAAACTCCTACTGTAAAAGTCTTTAGTGCAAAAAGACGACCTGCCCATAGCAATAGACATGCAAGAGAAAAAACACTGCTGCTGCCTCCTGACAATGGAAGATCAATGACCTCCTCTGGCAGAGCGAGCCCTCCATATCCCGGAATAAACACATTACAGGAAAATCAATCATGGACCATGATCTCCCGATCATGGGAATAGCCGATTCAGATTTTTTTTTAAAGGAAATGTATGATTGATTAAACTAATTATAGTATAAAGTTCTGCTAAATATATTTCAGGTCATGTAACCCATATAAATGTCCCTGCAGCCACCCCTCCACCACATGTTGCTAACAGACCACACAGCTTACATAACAGGAAAGTGAAAGCTACTTTGTTCATGTCTCCGACCTGCTTAGTTTTCACATGCTGAACAAAGGAATGGAAACAGATTACTTTTTCTAATTCACCAATTTTAACCAACAATTTTACCTAAACCAATAGATCAAGGCCACTTGACACAAAAAATTTGATCACTTAGAAATTTATACTGGTGGGATGTGCAGCCGACAAATCTCCAGCAACTGTGTGATGCTTTCATGTCAACATGGATCAAAATCCCCAAGAAAGTTTGCAGAACTTTGGCTATGTACACACGTGCAATAATTAGTTAGAAAGGATTGTGAAAGACGACTGCACGATGGATGAACGAGTGTTTTACATACAGCGTCGAATTGCTCTATGGAGAGGGGGAAGAATGACAGAGCGACACCCCACTGCGCTCCCCCACATCACTTCCATTATGATCGTTCATATGACTGTCGTGGCGGATCCAGAGACAATGGACAGCAAGCAATGTACACACAAAAGATTCTCATCCGATATCAGCCCTGAGCCAATCGGGCGAGAACCATTTCACACGTATAACTAGCCATTATGGCTAATAAGAAGGCAAAAAGCGGGGGTTCAAACTGGTACTAGCAAGGTGTACCTAATAAAGTGACCAGTGAGTATGGAGTGAATGTTACACAGTCCTTACCAAAGTTCTCATTGTCTCGGCAGTCAGTGGTTTTATTAAGTTCTTCGTTATAGGTAGGCTTAGACATAGCGGAAGCCTTTGGTGTCCAAAAAAAGAATATGGTTGAATTTCTGTGTGTGTCGGTCCCTTGTGACAAAGTGATTACAAGTATTTTGTGTGTATTAAGGACAGTGTCATATGTGTGCAGTGTATACAGTCATTTCTATGGTTACTTTTTATAGTAAAGCCAGGCAACTTACTTGGTATGGGCATTGTTAAATTTACAAATTGTTTACAGTGTTAAAATATCAGTTTTGTTTTCTTTTTTTTTTTTTTTTTATTAAATTTTTATGGAAAGAAAATTTTTAACAATTTTAAGGTACAGTGAAAAAAAACCCAAAAAGCTGGAAAACAGTATCAAAACGTATACAGCTTCTAAGAAAAACAACAACAAATTCCTGAGTATAACATTACCTGAGTAGAAGAAAAAAAAAAAAAAGAAAGAAAAAAGGATGGGGGTGGGGAAAAAAAATAGAACCTGGGCAGTGTGACATTGTCAAACATACAGTGGTTTATGGGTCAACCGGGCAACCTAGCATAGTAATGGTCCCAAGCTTCCCAGACCTTCTCAAATCTGTCCACCCTATTCCTAATGTGGGCCGTAAGGTATTCCATAGGACGGCTCCCATGGATCCGTGCATAAAGATCCTCCATGGAAGGGGGTAAATCCACTTTCCATCTGGTGAGAATCAATGCATGAGCTGCCACTAAAATATGGGATACCAGTTTACGGGAAAAATTTGGTAATGTTGGGTAGGGTTGACCCAAAAGATGGGTGAGAAGGTCCAATGTCATATGTTGCTGGATCACATCAGATAATAGGTTGTTAACCCGGGACCAATATACCTGGATAGGAGGGCAGAACCAGAATATATGCTCTAAGGTACCTCGATGGCTCCCACACCGCCAGCATATGGGATCGACACTAGGAAACAATTGGTGGAGTACAGCTGGTGTATGATACCATCTGAGTATAATTTTATACAAGTTTTCTTCATATAGTGTACAGATAGAGCTCCTATGTGCCGCCTCCCAAATATCTATCCAATCTTCTGGGTTTAAGGTCCAGCCTAAGACCTCCTCCCATTTAAGCATATATCCAAACTTATGTGAGCTTCCATGAGTTATGCAAGAGGTGGTAGATGGTCAAAACAACTCCCTTGGTGTGCAGGCCCTCTGTACATAGTCTCTCAAAGGGGGTCAGAGTCTGAAATCTTGCAGACGGCTGGAGTGACAAAATATAGTGTCTTATTTGTAAGAAGGCATAGAAGGAAGTTTGAGGTAATTCCACCTTATCACATAGTTCAGTGAAGGGGAGCAGTCTCCGCTCCAACGGGTGCAGTATGTGTCTGATTTGAAAAAGACCCCTTTCCCTCCATGGTCCTGACATTGACCCAGTGAGGCTATCTAGTATTTGCAGGTTAAGGATTTTGGAGGTTAACTTCAAAGCTTGTGATACGAGACCATATTTGCTCCTACATGACCTCCACAAATTCCTTGTAAACACCATAGGCGCAGTTAAGTCATGTTCCGCCAGTAATAGAGAGAAGCTTCAGAGCATGACATTGGGATGTACAGGGGCTATCCAGCTCTCCTCTAATTCTCTACAAATACCAGGGGGATGAGGCGATGTCCATAGCAGTAGGTACCGCAGATGGGCCGCCAGGTCTGGAGCTCCCATTCCCCCCAATTATCTGGCCATGCAGACAGATTGTTTAGCCACTCTATCTTTTGTAGGCCCAAATAAAATGCATAAAATCAGCGAGTTTTCTTCAAAACTTGGGGCGGGATTTGGACTGGCAATGTCTCAAATAGATAGGTTGTTTTATTGTCTAATAGCAGTTTGTCATATTTAATGTTGCCAGTAAAACAAATGTACCTGGTCATGAAATTTTACATGTTTTATCAATAAAAAGCTGGTGGGGGTTGGCAACGCTGCTGACTCTCGAGACCAGATGTGGTTTATAACTGGAAATGCTCCTGCTGTCATTTTCTCCTTAAATAGAAATATTATCATGTTTTACACAATAGTTCTACAGCTAACGGGGACAGGAGAGCTAAATAATACATTACAGAAAGAACTGATCTGGGTTTGGATTGACCTAACCCAGAACAAACTCAGGTCATGTGACCAGTAATGCTTCTTACCTTCAAACACGTCTGTCATTTTACAGATCTGGGCAAATGTTGCGCCATTGGCCCAAGTGTGGATGACATCCATAAGGTTGGGACGGAATGATCCTAAATAGGTCTCTTCATCCACTTCTAGTTTAGCTTCAGCTGAGACTTTGGCAATCCTCCGTGCTGTTTCCTGTATATCAATTGCAAGAAGTCCAGTGTTTTACCAGCTATGTAAACCTATGTCAGCACTACTTTATAGTTACAAAAACACCCGCAGGATTATCTTAGCCTAAAACTACATCATAAAAACTTAAATATCCCTAAAGGAGAACTTTACAAAGAAGTGTTGTCAAATCAGGTGTCTGAACAAAGCCTGGTAGAAGAAAACCCTTATAGGTTTTGAAAATTGACAAACTACTGATTTTTGAGGAGTAGTGAAACCAAATTTTAAACAAACCTGGACTGCATAACAGAGCTATATACAATCAGTACTGGATATATTATGAAACACAACAGGTAGACAAGTAGGATCAATACCAGTGTTTCCAAACAAATCAGCTGTTCAGTTTTAGTTCCAATACACGAATTCCAACACACAAATGCCTGTCAGTTATATTTCTCTTAGTCCTAAATTATTAGTAAAATAAAAAACGAAAATAAAAAAAAAAAACAACATATACTTATATCATAATATTACCTGCATTTGCCGAAGTGGTCCTGCTAGCTGCTCTGTTAATTTGGGCATTTCACTGGACTGAAATTAAAAAGAAAGCTGTAAAATCAATATACACCATATGAAGCACATACAGTGATTACCATTTTTGTGATGCCACGAAGTAGCAGAAAATTAGACCAAACAGGACACTGAAAATTTCCAAAATGAGAGCTAAGTGAGTTTCTGAATTTAGCATAACTACATAATCAATAATAGTATTATAAAGCCAGTAAACCCAGCATCCCAGTACAGTAATGCTGGGAACATGTGCTATTTGGGATGAAATTCTGAGAAGTGAGCGTACGCATTTTATCACATTATGATGTATGTAAAATTTTGGGTGGGAATACAGTAACAGAGTATTGAGGTTTTTGGGAATTTTTTTATATAAACAAATTTAGTTCTTAAATTGTTAAGCAATCTTACAATCACAAAACTGAAAATGTATAGAACATAGGTATGATGCAAGCAATAATACATTTTGTGAAAATTAGGCTTTCCTTTAATGTTTTTTTTCCCCATTGGGAGGTCATTTTCACGGTGTAGAAAAAGCAGTTACAGCCTGCAATCAATTTCTAAATACAGCTGCTGCTTCATCATATTTCAGGGTAGTGCTACCTGTAGATCCAATCCAGTTTTTTCTCTACCTAAAACTGCACTGTGAAAGTCTTAAGAAGGTAGTGCAAAGTTGTTGCAATTACTACAAAACCCAGTTAGATTCCCATCCCCAATTCAGACCACGTAGCTCAAGTGCAAACATGCATGGACAAATATTTGAACATGAACATCTCAAATAACTTATTGCGCAATATACCTTAAATTTGTAATTATACGAAAATCAATATCATTCTGATTTAATGCAAATATAAAGCACCGAGTAGAAACGCTCTGGAAGAAGCCCACAGCAATTGCATGGACACATCAATTTGCTCAACGGCATTTGAAGACAGGGCAAGTTATACAGCAGGACAACATAAAAAACACCCCAGAATATTGGATATTAATAGAATTATGTCTAAAGACAGCTGAATTACATTTAATTTACTTCCATAAATAATTAAAATGGTCAAGGTCAGAAAAGGTGATGATTAATATTATTAAAAAATAATAATAAATAGGAGTTGCAAATGACAGACAGATACAGACAGTGACACAGGAGGAGGAGAGGACCCTGCCTAGAAGAGCTGACAATCTATATATACACGTTACACAATTCATTCTATATTGAAAGGTGTAACACTTTCCTTTTCAATCAGAAGCAAGCAAAGATTTTGTACAAATCCTAAATTGAAAAAATACTTTTACTATAATCTATGGCTTAAATATTTAGTTTATTTCTCCCTGCTTCTGTAATTAACCAGAAGTGCAATCATTTATTATAACATTATGACTGATCATGTAGTTATCATAAAGTCTGCAATTTTACACGATTTACTGTTTTTTAGGAATTGATACTTTAAGGAAAGAAAGTTAAATGCAGTAATATTACTTTGCAAAGTTTTAAGTTCCATCTGACAAACTTTTAGCTCCATGGCTGCCATCCTGCTGATTGCATTTCCTAATAAGTGTGTGTGTGTACTGGACCAGGCATCCCTCTTCACCCATATACTTCTGAAGACCAGCAACTTCCTCCGGAGCAACAGCTGTACAAACAGAGCACTTAATGAGAAAGTGCCCCCAGATTCCAGCTGTGCTCTGTGCGACATGAGCTTAATATGAAGGATGAAATGTTTGTTTTCTGCACGGTCACCCATCTCTTGGAGAGTTCAAACAGAAGCCCCCAGCTTAGAAAACTCATTTGGTCAGAGATCAGCTATTACCCCTAATATGTCAGCACTCTCCCAGACATCCCAAACCATGTTTTCCTTTACTATACAAAAGACCTAATTAGTCATATTCTTTGCTCCGCTCCAATTAAACCAGCAGTTCCCTCGCTGTGCATAACCTTGCAATACATCTTCATTTGGACTAATAACAAGCAACGGGGAATTATGATACAAGACTTTTTAATTTGATTAGGAAAACTGATCCAAATAAGTAGACAAGGCTGCGAATGACTCAGGACTAAGGTTCAATTCACATTTTCATGTTATGTAAAACACACATTTTACTGCATGTGCAATGCATGGTACAACACCAACTTCAATGCAAATGCACTTTTATAGTACATGATAATGTACGGCGAGAGAAAAATAATGTTTTCTCATGCATTAAAGGTGTATTTCCATATCCTTACAAAAGAATGGGTTTCCTTAACATACAACATCCTATTCTGCTAGCTCACACTCAATAACCTAATGCATTGTTTAAAAGTTAATAATCTCCAATTAAAACCATTAATTAATTTACCATGAGATGGTATTTAACCCCACAGGTAAAAATACATTATTTAAATACATGTTTTGTTTCTGCAGTCAGGTTATTTACACACCTAGAACCTATTTATTGTACAGCGCTGTGTAATATATTGGTGCTATATAAATATTGTAATAATATTTTATATTAATTATAATAGGAAAAGATGCTCTGCCAGGCAGGTAACAAATTAACTTCTCAGTTAAGTGAGTGGTGCAGCTTTCTGCATCACCTCTCAACCTCCAGTTTGTTTCAGCATTGCTTGAAACTTGTGAAAAGCCTACTAGTAGCTTGTCTAAAGAGACCAGCCAGAACACACATTAAAGAGGACCAATCATTAGAGAATATGGAGGCTGAATTAATTATATAAAAAAGCAAATTGTCTGGGTTTGATGCTGATCTTTTGATTTCAGTAGTTACAGTCCTATACCTCAAACAAGCATGTAGATAACTGAGGCAAGTCAGTGTTAAAACATTATTAGGACACAACTGGCTGAACACCTGAGCTTTATGCAGTTTCCTTGTCAAGGACTCAAAAGTTATTATAATTTATTAATAGCAGACAATCATTTTAGAACCAGGTCAGAAATAGCAGCTTACATAATCTCTCAGTGGCTGGTTCGCTTAGATCTATGTTTAGACTTCCTTAAACTGGAGCAGGAGGATGCTATATTAGGAATATATATTGGAATATACATTAATTTTGAACTGAAAAATGGCTGCCAATATGACAACAAACACTTATATCCTGATGGGACTCTTCACAATGAATAATCTTTACACACAGAATGTTAATGTGAAGAAAATGGAATTCTTTGAAGTTTCATGTACCTTTAAATAGGAGCAAAGTTTTCTGTTGGTACATAAAAGACTTTATTAATTTTATTTTTTTTTAATTATTTTATTTATACCCATTATGGAGGAAGAAAAACAAAAGTACACTTCAATTAAATAGTTAAATAGTTGCATTTAGTAGTCTTTTATCCCTATCATCAATCAATTTTTAAAGGGTTCAAAAAGGATCTCTGTTCATCAGTCTAAAATGTTCTCACAGAAACTTACATTTTCCTGGAACACAAAGCAGCTGAGAAGTGAAGTAGCTTGTTCCACTGTCAGGTCATTAAATAAGCCATTAAACATCATCTCAGTGAGGAGGAGCTCATCAGCACTGCAAAGACAATGAAAATAGTTAAAGTCTGCAATTCAAGAATGAAGCCCCTCTCCCCACAACCACCATTTCCCTTAAGGTGACCATAATACTCAGGATGTACAAGCTCCTTTACATTACTAACAACTGCATGAACTTTTGGTGGCAGGTCACAAAGACAAAGATTTTTACAAAGGGCAAATGGAGGAAGATGGCAAAACACTTTAACTTACCTGCTAATCTCACAGGCAACTCGCCCTTTCATTTCTATGACATCAGCAGAGCTGGCAAATCCCATCCGCCTGAGGACCCGTTTCCGGCATTTCAGCTCATCCATCTGTAATACTGTGCGAGCCTTCTTCAGCTCACGCTTTGCAGCTTTGATATCTACTGCAATCTGCAGAAAAAGAGACACTTGCTCATAAATGTTATGTTTCAGAAATACAGAGAAGGGTGAATGTGCCAGTTTAAATACTAATATATATATATATATATATAATATATATATATATATATATATATATATATATATGTAATATAAACTCTGCCATAGTATTCTGTTTACAGTTAACAACCTGTAATATAATATCCCCCTGTACCATTTGTAATGCAGATTTATTGTTTTCTAAAGTTATTTTTTTTTTTTGCCATGATCTCCTTTGATTCCTGATTTTGTACTGCTGTGTTAGGCTACAACCATTACCCCTTCAATCTTAACTAGGTACAATGAATAATTTATACATACTGGGTATGTTAAAATGAAGAGAAGGTTGATGGAAAAGTCCGAAGTTTAATATTAACTGTTAACAGCATCAGTTGATAAGCTGTGCAGCTTTCTCTTGCATTAGGGATCTATTCACACTGCAGCAACATGTACTGTGGTGCCATTCATTTAGCTTGACCACAATGCACTGGCAGTCTGTTTAAAATACAAATGAGTGATTAACAATAAGGTTTAAACTGTGCCTACCCTTGAAAAGACTGCAAATTTTAACCTTTTTTAAACCAAGAAAAGGGCCTTCTTTTATCATACATTATGTTACAAAAGAACCCAACCCTACCAAGCTCCCCCTTACCATTTTAGCTGTAAAAAATGCACAAAATAGTACATCAGGGCAAAAAATATACATTGGGAAGAGGGATTTAATTCAAAAACAGTTGGGAGCTACACTGCATGAAATGGGAGGGCTGATCTTTGTTTCTATGATTTTAATATTATATAAAGCCTCTGCTGATTACACATGAACACATCACTTTCATAAATAATAAACTGAGTCATCCAACTGCTGAGACCTTAAGTAAACTACCCTACAGACTTACAAGACTGGACATGCTGAAGATTGTAGTCTCCAGTGGGCTGGAACAGTGCTAATGAAACATGCAACCTATACTGTATTTTCACATTACCTAGACTTACTTGCAATGTAGAATATCCCAAATATGTTGTGCTTAAAGAAGGTCCTTTTTCCTTATGCTGTTACAGAGAACATATATATTTCAATTGCTATATGGGGCAATTCAGGAAGTGTTTTTTTTAAATACATATAGAACGCTGTGGTAAAAACATATGGGCAAACTGATTAACCTTTGTCACTTATTTTATCAACTTCGCTGAGTTCAAAAAATAAGCTTCTATTTCTTGATTGGAGAGTTGTACTACAATCTATTACTTGGATTTTTAACAGTGCCTACCTTCAGAAAGATGGTCTCCTGAAGAAATGAAATCAAGGGCCTACAGCTGGTACATAAAGTGTGCACCAAGAGCTTTTAACCAGCAGCCACAAGGGGACCACAAAATAAAAGACCTTATTTCTTTACTACCCTCTAGCTAACCATTCTTACCCTCTTACATTCAAGCAACCCCACACTTTGGGACTCTCTCATTGGTCACCCACTCACAGCATAGTGAAGTCATACTATATATATATATATATATATATATATATATATATATATATATATATATATATATATTCATTTATTTTACATTCACAATTAATTTACCTATATGTATTGTGTAAACAATTTAGATACAAGTATACTATATTTATCTATACACATTTATTGTTGTTTTTTCTAATTATATTATGTTATGTTAAAAGTCTCTGCACTGCCCTGAGGAAGACTTAAGGCGAAACGCATCAGATTAGACAACATTATGCTTACTGCTTTTGTCTACCGCTATGCTTGATAATTTGTTTTAATTTCCAACTTGTTTTTTTTCCCACTTACGACTAATAGTTACTCATTACTGTTTGAGTTGAGCCACATAAACACGATTGTACCAACATGGTATCCATACTGTAAATATAGATAATTTTTGCCTAAAAGACTTGTTTGACCCCATATATTTTAGTTTGCATTTTAGATTGCTATAGTCTCTTCTACGGACCAGCTACACCAAGTTTATTATGCAGAGATGGTGCTGTGTCTATGTTGAAAACTATTGCTCTACAAGAAAATATGTTTGAACAGATTTAGAGATCACTTACTTGAGCTTTCTTTTCACATAATTTGTACACGGTTTCCAGATTAGGATCATTATTTAGAGGGTGTGAATACATCCTGTGCTCAAATGCTTCCGTTTTCTGAACAACCTTTTTCAGCCCAGGATCTTTAATACCCATATCATCAATGGGATCCAGCAAGGGTACACCATCAGGGAAGCGCTTCTGAACCTCCTGAAAAATATGGGAAAGCTTTTGAGTATTTAAAAAAAATAATAAAATAGGCTCTTGAATGCTTTACTAAGCAAAGATCCTCCAGAATGCTCAATATTACATCAGCATGCCCAGCAGTCATTTGGCTGGCAGAAGATTCTTTAGATTTGGCAATGATTTTACACAAGGATACATGATTCATATCAAGTGCTTCACAGTCAACTGGGAACCTGCACAGCCAATAAACCATACATAGCACTCTTATGTCTAAGTTTCCTTTTCGAAGAACCCATCAAACATCTCTGTTCTCTTATCCTGATTAGGGACCAGAACCACATTACTGCCTTCCAGAGTACAAATATTCTACTCTGTAAGACAAATTTGATTGAAGGAAAACAGAGCAGAGCTGGTGCACTGAGAGGATAAAACAAATTGCATGTAGGTTGGGCAGTTCTTAAATAAAGATTCCAAAAGAGTGTAAAAAAGTCAGCGCTTATGCCGGCATTTAAAACAGTCCCTTACAAAACAGGTGTACAGAAAAATGTAAATAGAGCAAACTGCACTTACCAGCCTATACAAATCTACAAACAGTGTATATACTTGCACAATAATACACTTTATGCAAGCAATTTATTTACGTTTGTTAAAAATTAGGTGTTAAAATATGTAGCATTAGAAAACCTGTCTGTTTTCCAGGAAAAAGTTTAATATTTAGACTTTAATGCCATTTTACTTTTTACCTGGTTTATTAAATGAATCTGTGCTTTGCTGCTTGCCTAAAAATCAGAATGTGGCATATAAATTAGGGATAACAGTGATTTTCATTTTATTAGTAAGGTCCAAGGAGGTTTAGCAAGAAGGCAGCCAGATGTGCAAGAAAAATGTGCCAATGAAAATCAGGGGCAGAACAGCAGATGGGATTTATCCCAAATGTCTGCATATAAATCCTTCTTGTTTATAACATCTAAATACAAGGGCACTTTTTGCAACTTTTAGTACACTAATTATGGCTGCAATACTGTGTTTAAAATGGACAGCATATGTACAATTCAGCATGATAAGTTGTTATTGAGAATACAGGGCATTTATTTCTTTATATAATGAAAATATCTATACAAAGAATTTGCAGGCCACAAAATGTCATATTGTAAAGAATGTGCAGTGTCAGGGTTTCCATGCCCTCAGCTTGCTGGAGCCAGAGAGATCTTATTAGCTCAGTTACACCATCATTACAGCTTAAGAGCCAGTAATTGGTGTGATTAAATAGCAGCCACCATTGCCAAGGTGGTCAGTAGGAAACCCGCAAAACCGTACAGAACTGTAAGCGTGCTGCCTCATTTTTTATGAAGATGACGATACACAGCAATCATTTCAAGGTTAAAAAAACTAAAATTCAACTAGAGAAAGAACACTTTCTGCAAAAACAGTCAATGATAATCACACGCACACAAATAAAATATTTAAGTAGTTTAGAAGCAGAAGTATAAAATTGCTTTTGGTTTGGCTTGTCATTTATGGTGCATATGTGGGCAGCCTAGCCCTTTACACCACTCAGAACCTTTATATAAAGTCAGCTTGTCTGGTCACAAATGTCAATCATAAGGCGCACAGGAAATGTTCTTGCTCTTTGTTCTATTTCTAAACTCTCCATTTCTAACTGTATTAGACATGTTGTACCTCTGCAGAGAGACTACTACATTTACATAAAGATCAAGGGCCTGATTTATTAAAGCTCTCCAGGGCTGAAGAGAACACACTTTCATCAGTGAAGCTGGGTGATCCAGTAAAGCTGGAATTGATCTGGTCCGGGATTGAAAGCATTTGCCAGAAAATAGCTTTGAAGAAATCTATTCCAAGTTTACTGGATCACCCAGCTTCACTGATGAAAGTGTATCCTCCCCAGCCTTGGAGCGCTTAAATAAATCAGGCCCCAAGAGTCTTTCTCTGCAGCATACTGGCAAGGCATAGGCATTTCTACTCATGATGTGTCTGGTTTCCAAAGAAAAAGAACTGCAAGGCACTAAATACCTTTGGTTCTGATGCACCTGAAAAGTATTAGGATTTAAATTAAAAGAGGATTTAGGCTTTAGAGCTCATTTAGCCTAGCAACAGTTGTGCTGCACAGACCCTGTCAGGTCTCTAAACAAATCGAAATGCCAGGTCCCTGTACCAGAAAATGTAGGGACCTGTGTTTCCTACCTCCTACCTCCTTCCTACACACTTGCAAACTCCAATCAGCACACAACACTTACCTGTGAGCACCTGCCCCATGCTGGTTTAATCCTCCTTTCAATCCTGTTATGAAATTCACAAAATTTGGCTGGTAATCTGACTATTTCCTGCTGCAATAAAGCAACAGAACTTGGCCTGTGGCTGTACAGTGAATGAGGTGCAGCAGTTTGAACCTTTGGTCACTGTAGTGACCATGAGCATACCTAAATGCCTCCTAGTGCATCCTCCATCCGTGCGGCAGTACAGGGGATTTTAAGAGTCAGATTCAAAATCACATTAGGTACTCCACTTCAAACTCATCAAATTACCTGGATAGATTTAAGCACACTTTGTCTGTTATCCAGAGGTCGAAGATCCTTGGGAATGTAGAGGCGAACACTGCTGATTCCAGTCACTAAATTTATTAGGACAGGAATAACCTGAAAAGAGAGAAAAGAGGAGGCAATGGACACCTTGATATTAGAATACCACAACAGAATTTACAATATTAAGATGTGTAGAAATGTAGAAACTAATGTAACATCTTATTTACCACCTGGTACCATTTTATTTTCTTTTATATGAAAATGCTAGTTTTCTGTCTTACAGTAATTCTGATCCAGTGCTTTTATCTGTTTTTGTTCTTAGGCACTGACCTAACAAATTAGAAGTTCTGATTTTCTTCTCAGCCTGCTTGTTTCAGGTCATTGTCTCAAATCAGTGGGACCAGGGACAGTCAAGAAATAGTAGAGTTAGAAGGTGGGAAAAATCTCAAAACTTTCTAACCTATAGTGAACTTTACTGAACCCAGAATAGTTAGACAAACGTTAACCCCCTTAGCGGTATTTCCGAGTCTGACTCAGGGTCGCTTTTACGTGCAAAAAGCTGTAATCCCGAGTCAGACTCGGGGTAACTAAAAGCATTAAAAAAAAGCACACATGAAGGACATTTACAAAGCTTTTTAACTCTAATAGCAATTTGTTATGCCAGTCCTCCATCTCAAAAAATGAGAATGAATAGCTGGGTTTTTTGTGTGTGACGTTTGCCACACAAAAAGAAAAACTCACTTTGGAGTTCCAGGTAAATGTTCCTGCTGGACTAGTTTCACCAGTCAAACCAGTGACAACCAAACAAGGTATAGAGATAGAGAAGGTATCAGGAAAATAAAATGGGGGAGAATTATTCAGGGCAAGAGCAATTAAAAATGGGAATTTCCATACTGGAGTTATTTCCTGTATCTAGGACACCTGCATCATAGATATATAACAGAAGTGCTTCCCGATAATAGTAGAGGTGGTTTTTCAATTTTCACTCAAGTGCAAACATCTGGTTCTTGCCATCTGCTATGTAATTTGTGTAAACACTGAATGGTTGTTGTGACATCAGCAAATATGAAGTGTGGGAGGCTTTTATGACAACCTTCATTTCACAAAAGACAAGTCTTGTGCTGTTTAGTACGCAGCAGGCTTCTTTTATCAGCTCCACACTGACCAAAATGATGCAAAAAAAGGACCTGACCAATTAAAAAGGAGAAAGTGTACATATATGAAAGTGTAAGACATGCTGAAATATTAATTCTGCAGGTCTGCTTTATATGGAGGTGAAACTGTTAACAAGAAAAAGAGAACCCAAGCAACGCCCTGTGGGATATAGTCTGTAACCGGTCCAAGCACACAATACAATTGTATGCAAAAGCGATTGCATCCCATTTTCAATGCAAAAACTATATCTGGTGCACATAACCCGATATGTGCATTCCCTGTTGATTTGTTTACCTATTACAGCAAAACAAGATATACTTTTCCTAACTTGTTGATGTATAGAATAAACATCACCTGGCAGCCATCGTCATATCTAATAAATGGGACTAGGAATGTTGGGTATACTTGGCTAAATGTTTATGATTGCAACGTGTATTGCAAAATATGAAACGCAGGTAATTCACATAGGAATTACCCAGTTAAAAAAAGGGTGGTAAATCTGCAATGGATCAAATCTAATTTCT
Source organism: Pyxicephalus adspersus (assembly GCF_032062135.1). NCBI lineage: Eukaryota > Metazoa > Chordata > Amphibia > Anura > Pyxicephalidae > Pyxicephalus > Pyxicephalus adspersus. Next base: position 85,211,406 of record NC_092863.1, read on the forward strand.
GACGTGCGACTGGAAGGTCCCGCTCATACCAGACAAATACTTGTACTGTGTTTATAAACAGCCGAAAGCTATTCTACATGGATCAACTATTTTTACAAAGAATAAGTACACAGAAATGTAGAAAGTCAAACAGTGGACATGAAGACAAATCACAGCCCTATGAGAATTTCGGGATGTTTCCCAGAAGACCATTTGTAGGAGAGCTGTCTCTGTAGCAACTAATCTATACATATACTCCAGAGAGATTTCAACACATTAAGGGATTATTCTCTGGCCAAATTAACGGAAATATCCCAACCCAAACAAAAAAGTATTTATATTCAACATTTTTATTTCTTAGAAATAAAAACATCCTTCCTACCTGTATTACACAACTCTCACTTTTCAGGGGTTGTCTCATCAGCTCAGTGTGAATGGCCTGGCCGTCAGCCATCAGCTTCCCAATAGTAGTGCCCATGGGGGACAAAGCAGCAGTTCATGTTACATGGCAGCACGTACCAACCAACCAATATTAAAATATACTCCGTAAAATTAGCTATGGGAAGTGTAACTTTCCTATCTCCAGTGCTAGGAGATGGTAAATAGTCAGGCATGTGAGATGGGAAGAAATTATTCAACCTACTGTAAATTCTGTAAAGTCCACACCCTTCAGAGACTTCTGTAACAGCTCGCTGGACAAACATAATTGCTAGACTCGGCTTGAAATCCATGTACTACCATGACGGAGGCCGAGAGACTGCTAATGGTGTTTTTCACTAGATAGGGATTAGCAGTCAAAATGGTGTTCTCTTAACTGATCCCTTCATCTTCCTGTTGATTATTATGTGGTGCCCATAGTTACATTTAGTAAGTACCCATATTTATTATATGTCAACCAAAGATAACTTCAAACATGTCCATGAGCTTTGTAGCAAGAAACACAAAGAACATAAACAAAGGGGGGTGGAACCTGCACGGAGGATGGGACCAGGCAAAGATAGTTTTATTGGACAATGTTAATTGAATCTGAGGATTACCTGCAGGCCCTCGCTTCTGATCCGTGAACACAATGTGAATTACATGTATAACCAAAGCAAGAGGAGAAACTTACCAACTACCCCCCCCCCCCCCCCAATTCCCCAATAACCACCCAACCACCAGCCCCTTGATAACTTACCATTTGACTAAAATCCCTATTCACCATTTTTTATAAGTAAAGAAAAATACTAAGTGAATTTACTGAGGTATAGTATAGAAGATTACACAATTTAGGGTACGATGGAACACAAACAGCAGGAGCCGATATGAGAGAGATAACTTTTAGCTGGTTTCTTAGTAATAAGAGTTTAAACTATGCACAGAAGACCAAAATATTTTTCCAGAGGTGCCTGGAAGCTAGAAGCATGAGAGTTTCAATGTGGAAAAACTTGTATGTCTTCTAACACAATAGACTTATGTTACAATGCCATTTCAAATACAAATATAAAGTTACTTATATTATTTTTTTTCATATAACGAAAAAGATCGGCCTTTGTATACCTTAAAATATAATTGCATTAGGCTTAGCTCTAAGTAATTTTCACCACAGAATGTCTGCAGTTAATTCCCTTTCTGACAGGCCATAATTTATATTTCAACCAAAGATTATTTTTCCTTTAAATCTGTCTAAATAACAGGTCAAAAGAGAAATGAAAAAGGCTGGATTCTGTAATGTTTAAACAAAGCAGACACCAATAAACCAAGTGGCAGACAGAAACTCTTCCCCGCCATTCTACAAATGTTGAAAATGGTGATGAACACATAGAGGTCACTTTCACACTTGTGTAATTTGTTATTATAGCACGAGTGCCAGGTCAACATATCTGGATCAGCACATGTGCACAGGAAAAGGCTCAACAGTATCTAATAAGGTCCAAGTAGATTGTTCAGTTTTTAGATTTTAATCTTTTTATTGGACGTAGAAACGGCCAACCAGATTTGTTGGCTTTACACATTTGTGTGATGGGCACTAGTGAGCCGTGGGTTTTAGAAATATAAAAATGTGTGTGTATAGAACACAGCATGTACAAGGAAGCACAGAGGGAGCAAAATATGTTGGAGTGCCTCCAGCTCTGTCCTGCCAGAGCTTAATAGTTGAAATCGGCATGTGGTATCCAAATGCACAGTTTAATCTACTGCCAAACTTCCAAGAGTTGAAAAACTTAAATCGTGGCATGTTTATATTGTGCGTAGTATAGGCGGGTTTGATGGTCTATACTGTATATTAAGTGAATATGAAAACCATACAAACAAAGCCCAGTTCAGAATTTATCTGTGTGTGGAGGATTTGTATACATGTAACACATATCAAAAAGGAAAAGCAGTCCCTCCAGCAGGAATGTTTTTTACACACTGGGGCATGTGCTCACGGAAAGTATGGCTTTGCAAACTTTTTTAGCACTTTTTTAAGGATCCAAGGAGTGAAGGGAAACCGCTAGCCTTGCAAGCTCATAGAAGTAAGAACGATACAATAAAAAAAAAAAAAATCATAATATAATCATTTAGCATACATAACATGATTTTTTAATTCTATTTAAACAGACTACACAGGTAGACCCCGCTTTGGTAAGCAGAATGGTACACTTCAAGGACAGGGGATACCATTGATGGCACCAGAAATTGGGTAATCAATCCTGGATTGATGCCTAATGTGCAGATTTAAGCAATCCAAAGAAATACAGGGGCAGACATTTTGAAAATGATAACTGCCTGGCTGTTCCACTAGTTAGACGAATTGATGCAGCGTCTTCTATTAAAGAGGACCTAGACTGCACTTGCTAATATAAGCATAAAGAAGCATCACAAAGATGATCACTTGACTCTGCCCACAGTGCCTATCACATGACCGGGCCAACCTCTTTGCTGCATCATTCCTGAGTGCCAATCACCTGACCAAGTACACTTCTCCCCTCACTCCCTGCAATCATCAGATGGCTCATGGTTACAGAACGTCTCCAGGCTGCCGTGAGCAGTGTGATAGATTGGAGCTCTTTCACTGAACTATCCTAGCATGCTCAGTTATTGCATTTCTCTCAACTTAAGTGGCATTGGCATTTAAAATTCAACAGGTAGCAGTATGTAATTTTTAAGCAAAATAAACTTTAACCCACAATTTATAGTTATTTACTTATAAGCAGAATGCTTTACTTTAAAAAGGCAAATGAGTATAGACCCAATTCAACAAACAAAGTGATTAGCATGCAAAGGCAACAGATGACAAAATGTAGTATGCCAACAGCTGTTCTGTATAATCTTTCTCATTATTCATATAATACTAATTATTACTTGTATTCTAACACAAACCTGCATCTCTCCTTTTTCATCTGGCATTGCTGGCTTCGCAGCCTCTGTCGCAGCATTTTTCAGACTCTCTTTACTGCAGTTCAGCAACACTTCCACCACATAGATTGGATCCAAGTCTCCAGTGTTTGGCTAAGGAATAAGGGGAAAAAAGTAATGTAATTTATAAAGGACTTATAAAATGTCTAATAACATTTTCAAAGCAGAACAGTATATTTATTTTGAACTCCAGATCCTTAAACATTTGTACAGTCACAATCAGGGGATCACAGATGGGTCCAATTATTTCCCCAGGGTGGCAGAGCCAGCTGGTAGGAAAACCTGAGTTTGCTCTCCATTGCTGCAGGAAATCTTCCAACAAGGACACGTGTTTGAGCAAAACCAAGCAATTTGTGGGTTTAGAGGCTTAGGGAGCACAGCTTCCAGAACACCAACCTGACCTGAATATGTCGCAGTGTCAGTTCGCACAGAACACTGAAAAAGATCTTCAGTCAGGAAGTAACCACCACCAAACTTCCATCACAAGACAACTAAGATTAATTTATAAAAGTTTTTTTCTACCAGGATGCACTGAATATTTCATATCTATGATTTTTAACTAGTAGAGTTTCAGGCTACTTGTGGATGTGTGCACTTCTTTGCTTAAAGAGTTTGCTATTTAATAAACTTTGTGTACCACCTGATAAATGATAATAATACATGTATAACACTGGTTAATGTTTTTACAGAACCAATTTCTCAAGCTTTTATACTGTATTGCATATAACTATTGTTGATCTCATGCAGACTTTTTGCTGCCACTTGCTGTCTATATGCGTGGACATAAATGATGGCTGATTACCATTTTTCAGAATTAGTTTTCTGATAAGACAATAGTGGGCCATTGCTGGTATGTGTGGCTACTTGACTCCACTGGGACTGTTTGTAGTGGGCGACAGAAAAATAATTGGCAGACAGGGCCAAAAAGTTGTCATGGTTGGATCACCCACCAGGTATTTTATTTAAAAACAGCAAGTTTTAAAATAGTAATTATTTTCACATGTTGAAGCTTGTATGAGAGATATTGGAGACTGGGTAAGAACTACTTATAACATGCAAGTGAACTATGTAGATATTTTCAATATTATAGCCACTAATTTACACACACTGAAGGTAATGCAGAAATCATCATCACTGTGCCTCTGGGTGTGGAACATGCCATTTAGAATTGGAAAATCCAGATAACTAATGAGAGCCCAACCCTATTATTGATTGTGTTTTTCCATGCTCGTACAAACATTACACAGTGCTTATTGTATCCCTGCCATGTGATACTATACTTCATCTTCTACACCCTGCCGATGGGCATGTGATCATTTGGCACTAAATAAAAAAAAATAAACCCTCCCATACTTCTCGTCACCTTCTCACTTATTCATGTCACTGGGGAACTGATAGACTATAACACAAAAATGATATTTTCTTACAAAATGCGCATAAACAATTGTGGGGACATTTTGAAATAAGCATTAACATATTTTAGACTAATAAATATTTTAAAGATGATTTAAGAAACCCAATGTAAAAATTCCCTGCAAAAAAATTAATCACTTATGCTTCTATTTCTAATGTTCGCCTAACAAAGTGACTGAAGTTTCTCTTAACGCCATTACTACTGAACCAGCATTTTTATATTTGTTTTGAGGAGACATCATCATTCAGTAGAGGGAACTTGTAGGTATAAAACAATAACGGTATTTCAGCCAAAGTCCATCAAAAAACAGATCAGGACTGGCTATAAAGCAATTCTTTTCTGAATGTAAAAGAAAAATCAAACAATCAACAGTAACTGTAATAGGAGCAGACACAAAACTTACCTTTACATTTGATTTTCTGGAAAAGTTTACCACCACTCCCCATCCAAAGTCCTCTTCTTCCCTTTTTACCTGGAAAAAGCAGAATTATTAATGTGTAAAACAGCTGGTAAGGTGCAGCAAAGTTTTTAGCAACATGACTTGTAGAACTAGTGCCCTGCTTTTTTTTTTTTTTGTTTTAATTTTATTTCCTACAAAGTTGGTTGTCCACAACACCTGGAAAAAATGGAACTAATCTATGGCAGCCAACCTAGGTTTAGTCTATGGGCCTATTAAAGCTCTCAAAGACTGGAGAGGATACACTTTCATCAGTGAGCTTGGGTGATCCAGCAAACCTTGAAAGAATTTCTCACAGATTAAAGTGTATCCTCTCCAGCCTTGGATAGCTATAAAAAATCAGAACCTGTGTTTCTACATAATGCCATCTCCCTAGTAAATCAAATTAATTTTTTGTTTTGGCCCAAGAACCAAGAAATGTTTTAGGCATTATCCATCTATTGTATATACAAGTCTGAGCACTAGACTTCTCTAGGTGAATTTGTATACATCATGAACCAGCATATGGTAAATTTGTTTAATATAGGTCTGTACAATAAAATTGTGTTTTAAACAAAATAACTTAATACCTTATTTGTAACAATGACATTACCTAAAAAACAAACACTTGGTCCTTGGGACAAGTCAAAGAAAGATGAGCAGATCAGTTTAGCTTTTTACTATGTCCGATGTTTGTTCCTACTGTGATGTAAAGTTTTAAACAATTTAGCCTGAACAGCCAGGACAAAATAATTTAGTCAACGGATGTAAGAATGTAAATTAAACAATAAGCAACCAGACCATCAGGCAGAACCTGAATTTGGCCGTTCCATTATATAAAACATTGTTAATTTGGACGTTCTGCTATTGGTCACTCAAAGTTAGGTAAAATTTGATATAAAGTGGCCTACAAGCTAGAGAGAAAGAAGGCAAAACAAAAGTATGAAAACCTTGTTGTGCAAAGATGAGGAAAATAACACCAGCATACAGTGATGCTAAAAGAGAAGCCACCCTGACATGGTTATATCACCACCTGACACACATCCACAAACCTTACCCCATATTACATTGCAGTGCCAGACACTTTCATACCAGGCGAATGGAAATTGCCAGATGGGGACACTTTATCACACCTCCACTGGCACCAGTGACACAGAAATATAGTGAAAGTGACAGGTGCCAGACAGGCTATTACACCAAGTTATTGGAAAGTGCCGGACGCACACTATCACACCTAGCTACTGGAGAGCACCAGACTAATGCTATCACACAGTGCTTATAGCTGCTGTGTAGCAGCACAATTACACAATCACATAAGGCTCCAAGATAGCACCACAATATACAAAATCACAGCTGCTGGTGAATACACGCTACCTGCTACCTTGAAACATACCACCCGTTTGCTTTTAGTTGAGGGGGCAAGAGGCAATAAAACAAAAGTTCATTATGGACTGCTCATTGCAAACCTTTAAAGTTTTATAAATGACTAATGGAAAAGCTATAAAATTATTATCCTACTGGCAAAGTATCAGAGTGACATCATTATTTGAGAAAAGGCTGAGTAACAGCTGCCTGGCATAAGGAAAGATCTTAACACTTTTCATTGTACACTCACATTCCACTAGCCCCATATAATGGTCATTGTCATGCCAAATATGAATCTTTTTTTTTATTTTTTTATTTTTTTGACACTTGCAAACACAGGATCATTTGTATTCAATGAGGAAGCAGAATCTCTGAGCCATGACACTGCAGCTTTCGGGTATTAACAAAGCAGAAACAACAAGTTCCTCATTTGAATCAAATTCTGTAAGTGGTACTTGGAAGTTCAAGGTCATATTAAAAATATTACATGATTTCAATTATTACTCTCAGATTGTAAATTCTTCTGGGCAGGGTCCTCTCCTCCTCCTGTGTCATTGTTTGTATCCATCTTCATTTGCAACCCCTATTGAATGTACAGCACTGCGTAATATATTGGCGTTTACTTTAACCTTTAGTAAATTAGTTCTATGACCCATCCCTTTGCTGTTTAGAAGTAGAACCATTCAAAGCATTGCCTAGCCAGTTTATTGTGTTTAAAGCAACTTCCGTTAATTGAAGAATACAAGAACAATACGGGACTTTAACGGCAGTGGATTTATAAAAACTAAACATTTTATGTCACAGAGGATGTCGATTCTACTTACAATTTAAGTGCAAGTCCGTTTATTAATGGAATCACATGATTGAATCTAGTTTTTGGAGATAATTATTTATTATCACTCCATAATGGAGTGAGTATTACCAAAAATATCTGGAGAAGTACTGAATATCTTTGTGGAGAACATATATGGGACACCGCCATCTCCGAGTTGTGATTTTAAATCTGCCTTTTGCCTACCTTCATACCAAGAGAGTAAGTATACTGGTGAATGCAACATCCTTTGTGCTGATACACCTACTATCTGTACCAATTACATCCCTGAGGAAGCGGACACAGTATGTGAAACCCGCCGGATGATTGCATATGTAATAAGGAAAATGTATCTAGCCCATGTATGCTAACAATGTTGATTAACTCTTTCTGAAACTTGGTATAAGGGAAGAGGTATGTATATTTTTTAACTGTTGTTTCTTAATGAAGGAAATAAAAAGTATATGATCATTTTTTATAATTCCACTGCTGTTAATCTTCCTTTAATTAACAAAAATATTACAAATGGTTAACTGTAAAAAAAAAGGAGGATTATTTACATCTCCTGGTGCATGCTCCAAAATTGCTGAAAAAAATTAGGAGCAACTGTTTGCTAAAGATCATGCAGAAATGGGCTCTCCGAGGACTTTTAGGTTTCTGGTCCTCCTACTGTGCTTAATGGTTTAAAACACTGGCCCCAACATCAGAGTGACAGAGGACCCCAAGAGGGCATCACAGCACGTGGGAGGAGAGTGAGGATCCAACAATCACAAAAGCCATAACTACAGGGAAGATTGGTGGCGCAGGTAGAAGGACAGGCAAATATTTCTGGCCTTTATTATTATTATTATTTCAGGACCTCTATGGGTAGGGGACAAGTTTGTGTGGAACATTTATTTTGGTAATAAATCACTTCAACATTGACCTATATTTAAAATTCACAATGAACCTGTTTGAAACTGTCTTAGCCAACAGAGGAAAAAATTTTGTTTTTGAACTACCGATCAGTTCATCATTGCACACAGCCTTACCTTAACAAGTCGCCCTGGCTGTAGAAATGGCAGGCAGTATTTTGGTTTGCGAATGTATTCTTCAATCTCTTTGCCAAGCTTGGCAAGCTGCTGACGGATTTTATAATAGGTCACAACGCTCTCCTCATTGGGAATCTGTATACTGTTATATTGCTCCTCTAACTTCTTCACCTCTGTAAAATGAAAATAAAGGCAGATGTAGTAGAACCAAAAAGCGTTCTGTCAATGCAATCTTCAACATTTTGACAAGTTTGATAAAAAATACTGGTACATCAGTCCTACATTTCTAACCGATAGACTTTTTCCATGAGAATTACTGTTTTTAGAAACTTTCACAAATATGTAACTGGAAACTATCAGATCAGGTGGCTTACCTGGAACCTACGGCAGGACAAAACACAATCACCTTTGTACTAATATTCATTATTTTCTTGTTCTGTTACGTTTGTACAAGCTACTGGAGTACATAAAATATAAATGCAAAATAAATCTTATGTGGTTGTCATTTTACGTTGGTAAAAGGAATATACAGGCAATATTTTTTAGTCTATGGGCATTACTTATGGTCTTGCAGCTTTACACCCCACAGGATGACCAGTCCCCTAAAACTGTTCCACCATGACAGTTATTGCAATCACAACATACATGACAGCATTGAGAGCCCGCTGACATATTAGGACAGGATGGAAGATTGGGGTGCCAGCTACTGGTTGACGACAAGTATCTGTCGCTATTGAACATGTGAGCAGCGGGAGTAGAAGGAGTCCTTTTCTGCTGAAGCCCAATAAAAAATAACAGTGAATTTTTGGTTAACACATTAGAAATCTCTAAATGAAAACTATAAAAACACTTACTCTCTGCTACTCCTGGTATAGCCCGATAATGCTGAAACTGGTAGAAGGATTTTTCCAACATGTACTCAGGATTAATTTCTTCAACTCGCAGGAGGTTCAGCACCATGTTATAAGTAAGATGGAAAGCACTGTTGAGAGGATCAGCTGATCCCTAGGGAGACAAGAAAAAATATGATCAGTTTCCAGGAAAAGAAAGTAACATTTATGTCATAAAAAAGCTAGGTCCAAATCAATATTGTACCAGGTCATCAAGTCACTGTTCACTACTTCCAATACTATGGCCAGTTATTGACAAATGGCTGATGCGGATCCAGACTATCTGGAGAGGCCTTTTCCCTAAACCCTTATGCCCCAGAGATGTTACTATTAGTAACATCTCTGGGGCATAAACAAACTGCCATTTTGTTCAATTGAATTGTTGAACAACACACTTTTATGGTTTTATACTCAAAAGGATTTAAACCATATTCCAGACTAAGGTAAGCTCACTGGGTCTATTAAAATCAATAACCGTAAGAAAAGGCACAATAATTTGCCATTCTAGAACATAAATTTAAAAGACTAACTCTAATTATTAGTGAGTAGGCTAAGGATTAATCATTCCCTAAAAAGACTTTATTTGCCTTGCTGCTACAGTCAACAAAGGAGACTGCTCAAAACCACTGAAAAACACAAACTAGATTCAGCACACTTGCATGATACAGTAATGCTCTTTAATTAGCAAAAAAAAGTACAATTAAAAAAGCACAAAAGTATGATTTAGAATCATAAGGTATGAACAAGGTAGGATTCTCCCCAATGTCATCAGCACTTAACTGTGGAAAAAAGAAGGTGGGAAGACCCAGAGTAGAGCATCAATGTCATATAGGAAGGAGAGAAGCTGCATATGCACAGCTTCACCAGTGTCAGGCTGAGGATGCAGCTCAGAGCAGGTGGCTAAAGCCATCTTATACTAAAAACACACAGGTACAAGACCAATAGCAGATAAGTAGGGGAAATAGAAAAGGATTTAAAAGGTAGGGTGCATTTACACCACACATGGGGGAGTGTTGCAGTATATGGTGTGTATGACAGCCTCCCCTCAAGCAAAAGCCATATTCAGATCTTAAAGTTGCTTCTGTGTTGTCACCTTGTGACATACAGGCCTGGTGGAGTCTAAGTGGATGTGGCAACACATGAGAAATGATGCCATGCTTTTAGTCCCAGACCATACAGTCCAAATCTAAGCAGCTGAACTTAAAGGTTACCGATGGGGGAAACATTTCACATGAATTTGGTGTGCAGCTGAAGGCCAGATGCTGCCACTGAAAAAATACCTCCCACAGCTTGGCATCCCCAATGTTCTTTCCATTAGAGAAGGGAAACAACAAAATGTGTATTATTCCCTGTATAATATGTTAAATTACTTAAGCTCTTAAAAAATCTTTTGGTTTCACAACAGAACTAAAAGTATTTTGCAGTGAACTTACAAAGTGGGTCAAGATATCTGAAAAGGTCACCTCATATCAAAGGCAAACACTGAAAGAAGATATTCAGAATAAGTTTAAGCTGATGTACAAGCAATGTCAATAAGCTATATAAAACTAAAGTACAGCCACTTGAGTGAAATATGGGGGGTGCCACTTCTGACTTCTTGTAAAAATGTTACTTGCCTGCATATCTTTTTTTTTGTAACAGACTTGGCACAAGTTGCAGAGATAAGAAATTCTGTCAATTGCAACACTCACAAGCTGTATTTTGTAATCAGCAGACTGCCAAAAAGCTAAAAACGTCAGGATGACAGCAATAGCAGGTCACCCATAATAATTGGTGGTCCGGTGCACTGTGTAAGAGCAGTTTTTAGGGGGTTAAATACAACATCTTTTATAGTCAGCAAAACTGTTCCCCAGCATTTATTTACCTTTTACCTGTAGTGAGAAACAGCTATTAAAAATTCTTGTGACATCTTTCTTAGAGTTGTACAATTCTTACAGGGACTTATACAAGGAGCTCAGTTCCTATTGATGTCTCCAGAACTACATTTTCCAGAACCCCCTTTGCTTAATTAACCCCTTATGAGGTCACGGCCTTCAGAATCAAGGTAGCTGAATGGCTTTGCAGGAATATAAATTAATGTAATGGGATAGACAGAGATAGAGATAGGTGATCATTTACAGTCCAGCAAGCATGGGCTCTATGTTGTCAGCACAAACAGGTTATTAGCATTCTACATTGTTGGCAGATAAACAGGTATCTTTCTGTACTCACAATATTTTTTAAAGTGGATAAAGCATGTGTATGTATTATAGAGATGTTATGAAAAGGTTTTTTTTTTTATTTTGCCCTGGAATACACTTTAACGTATTTGCTCCTGATGTCGAATTATGTCCATTACAAAGACTGATTGCTTGTTTTACAGCTATGATAACCAAAAACACCATCTGGTATTAGCAAAAGTCCAAATCACTGCTCTCGTGCTCTTTTAAACTTTCATTCGTCATACTAACAACTGGATATGCCAAAAAGCTGCTAATCTGTATAATGTCAGTTCTCCTAGAGCCAGGAAAACAATGAGTTGACAAATATTGTGGCGTATTTTGTTCCCTTTATTTCCTAAAATGTTTCCAAGTTTTCAAAGTAATGTTTAAAACCTTGAACTGTATATGAAAAATCGCTAGCAAGCAATCTCTTCTCTGCAATAGTTACCTTCCTTCCCACAAAATTCTTTAGAATTTACACTGAGAAACAGAGTACATTCTCAGCATGCCTTGGTATCAGGACACAATACCTACTGTGCGTTACTTCACCCTGGGCAAGCCAATTAAAATGGCTGAAACAGCATCTGGAAGACGACCAGGAAAATAGTTGATTGTAAATGGCAAGGTATCTCCTGGACGTCAAATGACTGGAGGGAAGGAAAGTAACTCAGACTTTAGTTATGCTTTTAGGACAACTAAAGATACCCGTTTCGTAGTTCTCAAACACTGGTGTTGCCCAAAAGTGTTGCGGACACTCCAGCTACCTGGAATGACTACAAAATACTTAGAACAGCGTCTCAGGAACCTTAAATAGGGATGCAGGCATATTTATTATAGCAAAGAAGAGTAACCTCAAGAAACAAATCAGAATTCGCCTCCAAGTTCTCTGACCCAATTTGAATGGTCTAAAACGGATCCCAAGTCAAAAAAATGACCAAGCAAATCCGTGTTGTTCCTACACAGGGCAAGAAATTTTTTTTACCCCATACACACCCTTTCTTATTGAAGATTGCTAAATAGTGTGCATGTTAAGCTGGAGATGATAGAAATAAGCAAATCCATTTATTTGCCCTGTAGGTTTCAGTTAAGGGCCAACTTTCAACTTAGCTGCTGATAAATCTGAAATACTGTCTTGCTAGCACAGCCTATAAACCTCTACCTATGCCCTGGGTCTCAGTGTTGACTAGAACTAAAACAAACATGCAGCTTGTGAACTCAAAAACCCTGAACTGTACATTTGTTTAAGGCTACTGTAAAGCAAACTAATTAGATCAACAAGAAAGTCAAAATACTAATATTTACAGAAAAAGGTCAGCAATTGAAGCCTACGTTTCTCAGTGTTGATTTCAATCTGCCTATAGCTACTCATCAGATTTTTTCACTGAATAGTCAAAATGGCAAGATGTTGTTATAGACAACATTTTCAGTGGCTAGCGTTATACAGAGTGTTTTAAGTTCCTTGCTGCACAGCCCTGTACCTTCAATCATCGATCCAATATTTCAGGTCTGGAGATTCCACTTACAAAGCATATTTCTGCTTAAATCTTATTTGTGGTATTTGTTCTAAAGGTTCCATGCAGTTTGAAGATTACTGCAAGTGTAAAAAATCATAAGGTTTACAGAGTGAAGTAAAAGATTACTGTAGGATTAGGAGGTAAGAAGGGATTACGGGAGTGAGGCACACACATGTGGATATCATACAAAAGCTCTGGAGCTCGATATGGTGACTCATACCTACTGCAAACCTGTTGGCAAAGTTCACAATCCCGCCTAATGGTTTTGCCAACAAAAATGTTGTCACAGATTGAGAAAATAATGAGAATAGTACTTTAATAAAACAAGTCTTCACACAGAAAAATCACACAACACCTACACTGAGTATAGCAGTGCAAGGGAGAACCTATACAGGAGAAAGAATCAGGAAAGATGGTTTTCAGTTTGTCATCTTTTCTAGATTGATTTATATTTTCTGTTTATTTGTGACCAATGCCCCTCTAAATCTGCACCCAAAATTACCAAGGTGAAGGAGACATATTTTTCATCAAGATGATACAAATTTGCACCGTAAATAGATGTACAATTAGGAAGTTATCAGGGGCAGGTTTTAAATAAGGCACTTTGGAAGACTATATTATTGTAATAAGCTATTTTATAATCTGTCTAACTACTTCTGATTAGTATTTCCTTGCTGAGCGATAGGACTGAAGTCCCAATTAATCTGTTGACGGATTACCTTTAGCAGCTGTTTGCCAACTGTTGGGCTCATTTTCTCATCAACCATAAGAATCACAATTCCCCTATCATCCATGCCACGTCTTCCTGCTCGGCCAGACATTTGGATGTACTCTCCTGATGTGATCTGCACAAAGCACACACAGTGGTTGACGACAACTCAAAGTAACCTTTGACAACATTTTCTTTCCAAGCATTCCAACTCACCCAACGAAAATCTTTCCCATCAAATTTCCGTGCATTGGTGAACAACACGGTCCTGGCTGGCATGTTTATACCCATGGCAAAGGTTTCTGTTGCAAACAAAGCCTGTTGAGAGACATCAGAATTGAGTAAATAATGTTACCTCCACCCATGTAAAGATGTATTAACGTAAACCAACTGTATCACTTCAACAGTGGCTCCACCAAAAAAGCTATGGGGGAGCAAGTGCATTACTTCCAAGTTCAAATGGTATTTTCTGCACTTAAAATGCTGAGAATAAATGCCAGACAGACAGATTTTTTTTTTATATCAAGTGGCAGATAGATGTTAATTTTCTTCAATAATTGAACACTATTTGCCAAGTCAGGTTGGGATTAGACTTACGTGTGTTATTATTCCTATTGAAGTTACACAATTAAACAGCAGAATCCAACCAGTGGAACACAGACAATGTTTGATTGATTTCCCAACTAGTCAAATAAAATAATTAAAAGAAAAACAATGCCCACCCAGTGGCAATGCTGCCTTGTACTATCCTCTGCACTGTTGTGGAGATTTGCTCTAGGAACTTCATAATATAAAATCATAGTCCTTGCCTCTTACCTTTAGCAGACCTTCAGAGAACAGTATCTCAATGGTCTCCTTCAGTATGGGCAGCAATCCTCCATGATGAATTCCAATACCTCGCTTGAGAAGAGGCAGGACATGTTCCACCTGGAATCCAAAAAAAAGATTAAACAAAAATCAAACATACATCTACTAGGAAAGTAATATTGTTGTTAAGCAAACATCAAAATATATCTGGAAGAAAAAAATATTTAAAAAATTGATGTAAAGCTCTGATTGTCCCAAATTTAAAATAAATCATTAAAAATTGTATATATAATTTGATAACAGTTTATCAATATAATTTAAACTACTATCTTGGCTATACAAATTGTGATAAGTTGTGGAGGTCATCACTGTCGGTTTTGCATCAGTAGCAGCGCAAAGCTCTATTATCAGGCTTACTTTAAAAACAAAATAAAAAGAATAGCAAGAACCAATGATGATTTGCAGCAACCCTGACCATGCTTTGATCTGCTAAGTAAAATCAGATCTGATTTGTTGCTACCGGTTTTTGCACTTTAGACAAGCTATGGGTGTGTGCAGAGAAGCAGTATATGTTTTACTGGTGTACTCATGAATACATTTCTATGCTCCCTTACTAAAATAAAACTATTAAAACATAATTAAAGGATGCCTATACTTTAGCGGGAAAAAAAAACCTACATCCCATCCTGACTACTTACCCACAGACCTGAGATATCGGCATTTGACTGGTCTCATTGTTGAAGCCAGCTCAGGGCCAGGGCAGTAATCACAGAGTTCTGGTAGTCTTCGGACCTCACATGCATGACCCAATCACATAGTACAATGGCTGATCCATGTGAATGAGTGAAATGTAAACCAGAGAAAGTATGTATACTTCATGACCAGAACTATCCCACAAATGTCAAATCAGAGCACTACCTGAAGACCCGTTTTCAAAAGCATTCCAATATCCTCTATGCTTAAAAGGGAAATACAAATAGCAGGCATTCTGCCTATGCTCAGAATCTAAAACCCAACTATACAATTCAACCCAGAGTACATTTCACACACACACAAAAAATGTGTTGGTACAAATAATTTTTCTAGTGAGTGATCTGATAGAACTACTTTTGGGGATGATCTTAAGGCTTACCTGTGGAAGCTTTTTATCTTCATCTGACAGACAGTCAATGGCGTTATTGAACACTTCCTCCACCATTTTCTTCTCTTCATCTATATTAGCAGAAATACAAATAGTCAAAATAACAAAGTTATTAAAAATTAAAACAGAAGAAAGGTTATATTAAAACTTCAAAGACTATCCGGGATCCATTCATTAAGGTACAGAGTTGGCCTACTACTATTGGTAATAATTATTAATGCATGAGCAAACTGCTTATCATTACAATGGTTTTATGGCGAGATAACCACATCACAATGTCAGTAGTTATATCAACTAAAGTCATTACACACCCGAAGTTGAAATGCTGACGCTGCTTTAAATGTTGTAAAGGTTACAGTGATAATGAAATTCACTGCCTACTACAACACATGACCAGATTAACCTTAAGATTCTAGATACCTAAGTTGGTTTGGAAATGTAACAATATAAAAGTATATTACAATCAACACAGTCAACAAAACAAGTAAATACCAGAGTTGAAATCCAGCTTTGACATCTGCAGTGCATAGGCCTCGCAATCCTTCTTGCTAAAACTGAAGATGATAACTGGCTGGAAATTGCGCTCCATGATCATCTTGACAATCTTGAATACATTAGAAGGTCCTGGAAGGAGAAAGACATCCAAGTATTAGTGATGAGAGGGATCACATTTTACAATTACTCCGGGAGAAACGCAGGACGTCAAAAACACATGGGCTTAATAAAACCTCTCGTGATGAGATTGATTAAACACAGAAATATAAAAGTTTTGATAGACCCTCAAACTAAATGGTTGATTGATTGCAGTCTAGTTCATTTTATCTTTAGAGTTTAAGGGAAAAAGTAACTGAACGTAAGGTTTAACACTACTCTAGGTTTTCTTTATAATCGTGTTATCAGAATACATTGCACTGACAGTTCATCAGGCTGGGAATATAAAATGCAAAGCAGAAATAAAAAAAAAAAGTTACAATCAATGGCCTAGTGCAGGGATGCCCAACAAGTGATTTGAGATCTACCAGTAGATAGCAAAGGTAACGCGAATAGATCGCGGAGCCCTGCCTTTCAAAGTAATAACTCCTGTACCCGGTGGAGTTTAAGTCCAAGTTTTTATTGTTGGTAGATAATTTGACCTGGTCATTTTAAAAGTAGCTTGCAAGTCAAAAAAAAGTGTGGGCACCTCTGTCCTAGTAATACTAGAAACTTCACCACAGAGCTGTACGCTGCAATAACACTTTTTTGCCTGTAAATGTTCTCTTTCTTCTGGGCGGAATGACAACTAGCGTCATACATCCCACTTCGTCTGAGCCCAGGCTGTCTGGGCTCAGTAATATTGCACTAAATACAGCTCAAACATTACGTGAGCATCAATACAGTGCAACAGTAAGAACCACCAGCTGCCATCAGAGGTGAAGAACTTGTGATGCCATAGGAAAAAAAAAAGCATACGCCTCCCGAGAATTTTTTTTTTTTTTTTTTAATGAAACAGAAAAAGGGAGCAGGGAGGTTGTTTATTGAGGAAGAAACATAAGCAGCTCAGTGTATGATGCCTGCTATGCTGGCATTCCCCATGCATGGTAGTTACTTCATTCTGGCCCGGCCAATTATGATGGCCAAAGATCCCAAACCCAGAAGAAGTACTATCAGATTAAGTACCAGGCTGGCTGCTCTGTACAGGGCCATACACTGGCATAAATCATTTGCATTGCTTTGCAAAAACTCCAGTTGCAGACAGTACCTTTTGTTCCTCCCTTTCGCCCTTTTTGGTCTCCCTTGGAGGCTTCTCCGGCATCCCTAAGCACTTGCATTGCTGTATTAAAGTTGTCTTCCCGAAAATCACCCTAAAAGTTAGAAAAACAAAAAAGTTTTTGTGCTGTTTTTCAATTTCACTACATACTGTATTAAAAAGAATTAAACGTAAAACACTTACATTCTCATCCACAACAAGATGGAGGCCATCACCGCCTGCTGGAAATATGTAATGTTGTAGAGGAGTTGGACGATAGTCTGTGTAGACGACGTGACAAGGCTAGAAATAAATATTGGTAAAAAGTTCAATGAATACATTATCAGTACAAAACCCAATTATAGCAATGATATTATTAAGACAACTATATACGATCCAGTTTTTTTTCTATGCATTAAAGAAAAGCTCCCACTTTTAAAAAGAATTTTCCTAACTGGCTAGAGCTACTTCTTTATTTTTATCTGCAACTAGCAAATATACATTTAATATCAAAAAACACTGGTTCACATATTAGGAGTAAAAAATGCATTTTTGTAAATCTGATAATCTAAAGTATACAACAGCAATACTCTAAAAAAGCCAAAACTTTAGACACCAACTAATGTTCTACCATCATACATTGGTTGAACATTGCAGGTTCTTATCTAAGCTTTACCACTGCGCCATCTATTTGTTTTTTTGAGAATTACAACCTGGAGAGGCTCTGAGCACCATTGCTAGCGTTTCCATAACAGCCTTACAATACATAACCAACCATTTAGCGCCATCTATTGGTTTTAAATAACTACACCCTTATAATACATAACTGACCCCATAGCGCCATCTATTAGATATGAAAAAAAACTACACCCTTATAATACATAACTGACTCCACAGCGCCATCTATTGGATATGAAAAAACTACAACCTAGAAATACATAACCGACTCCATAGCGCCATCTATTGGATACAACCTTATAATACATAACTGACTCCACAGCGCCATCTATTGGATATGAAAAAAAAACTACAACCTAGAAATACATAACCGACTCCATAGCGCCATCTATTGGATATGAAAAAACCTACAACCTGACAATACATAACTGACTCCACAGTGCCATCGAATGGATTTGTAAGACTACAACCTTATAATTCATAACTGACTCCATAGAGCCATCTATTGGATATTAAAAAATACAGCCTTATAATAAATAACTGACCATAGCGCCGTCTATTGGATTTGTAAGACTACAACCTATAACATACCTGACCCCCATAGGGCCATCTATTGGATATGAAAAAACCACAACCTTAGAATACATAACCGACTCCATAGCGCCATCTATTTGATTTGTAAAACTACAACCTTAGAGAACATAACTGACCATAGCGCCATCTTTTGAATTTGTAAGACTACAACCTAATAAACTGACCCCTTAGCGCCATCTATGGGATTTGTACAACTACAAGCTTCGAAAACAAAATCAACTTCTTAGCGCCATCTATTGGTTCACTAATACTACAACCTCAGAATAATTAGCCGACCATTTAGCGCCATCTGGAGGTTTACCACAGCTACCAACTTGGAGAACGAAGCTAGCCTCTTTGCGCCATCTATTGGTTTGTCAATACAACACTTAAAACATATACAGGACTCTGCGCCATCTACTGGCTTAAAAACTGAAGCGGCCAAGATTTACCTAGCAGCTGTCACAGCACACACTTCTTAAACAAGAGGCAACTAACAGTATTCAGCACCATCAAGAATGTGGTTTTGTCAAAGCAAACAATGGACTACACATTTTACCTGCCAATATACCAAAGGCAATGATTAAAGGCATTGTACTTTTATCTATTGTTTTAATTTATTTTTATATATAGTTATCAATGCTATTTGCCAAGTTCCTTGCACTTTTACCTACCACAGTGAATGTTGTAGCTCATGTAGGTAGCAGGTATGGCTTTTCCAATGGTTACACCTAAAAGTCCTAATATCAATGTAAATGAATGTCCAACTTCCTAATTGCTGCATTACAGATGTAGACAAGAGACTTTCAGTGTACTCACATTTTAAGCTGCAACTACTAAACAAACACATTAAACTTAACTATGCAATCTTATGGCAAATTTCCTACCTACAGTGTATTTCCAGTTGTAAACAAGGGATCAAGGTGACCTGTCAAACAGTTTAGATCATTTCACAGTGTAGTGAACATTGGTTACAATTGCCACAAAAATGCCTCATTAATGCAACTTTACATTTTGGCAGATTACAATTTTTCTTTGTATAGCATTACTTTAAATTTCTCAACCTTAAGGTATCAGTGCCGCCATCTATTGGTCTACTACTGATACTACATATCCTTATACGAACTACAACTCTTTAGTGCCATCTGTTGGTCTACTATCCAAACTTTTCCTAATACCAATATAATTCTTTAGCGTCATCTATTGTTCTAATAATCCCATTTTTCCTCTTGGGTGCCATCTATTGGTTTCTTACTATCCTATCACAAATGATCTACTTTTCTTCAGCGCCATCTATTGGTAGATATATTTACCTCTATCTATCGTTCTAGAAAGGTTAAGGTTCCAACTATAATTCTGCAATTACTTTAACTTGCCATAAACACAGTAGTGGTGTACGTGAGCATTTTCTTAACTAACGGCTACTTCTCAGTCCAATTGGGTTAGCAGGACTAAGACAAAAGATGTAGACACCTTAAAAGATTGTCAACACATTTTAACCATTAGAACAAATGATAAAAAACAGTGCTATTGTTATATTGCAAGTACAGTTACATGGCTGCATTCACCTTGTCATTACCAATGTAATTATCTATTGGTGTATATTATATCCTTGTTTTTGAGCATGACTTTCGCATCTACTATTGGTTTCATATAACGATCTCAAAATAACTCTATTGTGCTATTTATCGGTTTGTTATTTCATTCTCCACAACTCTAAAAGAACTCTTTAATGCCATCTATTGGTGTAATTTATTTTCACTTCTTGTTAACTACAAAATCTCCATGGCGCCTTTTACTAGTGTGTTACCAATGCCAGCTTTTGATTTAATTATTACTTCACGTGTTCTCTGCTCAGTATAACTAATTGCCAATTATCTTTGTATTTCTATTTTCACTAAGCCTAATAGAGACCTACAGCACCATCCATTGGTTTTACTATTATTTCACCCTTCTTGACTACAAAAACAAAACAAAACAAAACCTCAAGTTTCACCTTTCTCTATTTCATAAAAAGCTCACAGCACCATATATTGATGTACATCACGTGTCTTTGGTACGATCTATTAATTTATTATTTTTCAACTTTTTAACTATTCATTGCCATCCATCATTTTAAATTGATAGAACTCTACTTGCGCCATCTATTGTCGTATTACTACTTCTCGACTCTAATAGAACTCTATAGTGCCATCTATAGACATATTACTGTTTAACTCTTCTCGACTTCATGACTCAATGACAGTCTATTACAGTTTTAGATTTCATCATTTATCATTTTCAACATAGAACTCCTCAGCATTTGTATTTGGTACAATTTCACCCATCTTTACTCAAATACACTATGGTGACATGTACTAGTTTATTACCATTTTCCTCACCTTATAAAACTATTGTTTGCTATCTGGTTTATTACCATTTTATTTTTCTAAACTTCAAAAAAAAAAAAAAAAAAAAAAAAAAAAAACAAACTCTTTAGCGCCATCTGTTGGTTTACTACTACATACTTCTTAACCCCATTATCTCAGCAACTCAATTTTACTAATTGACTTTTCTCAAACCTAAAGAATCATACAGCATTTATTGGTCTGCCATTAATTAACTCACCTTCCCCTACTCCAAATAAGTTAACTAGTGCTGGGACACTATAAACAGAGCTTTCTTTGTCAAAAAAGTGGCACTATATATGAGCTCACATTAACGAGTAACCCCATAAAGTATAATAATATTTTAATAGTTATCATTTATCAGATTTTAACTGCATATGTGGGAAAGTATCTGGCATTGATTAAGTAGCAGTGCTCTGAAATAAATACTTTTCACAACAGACCAAAATCAGACCATATTTTGCCTAAAAAAAATAATTATACTATAATAAAACTTTAGGGCCAGCTATTAGCTGAACAGCAACTCTCAAATATAAACATTAACCAAGTTCAGAATTACTAAACAAATATGTATGACAGTGGTTTCTGTTAAATACGGGCAGGTGTAAAATTAAGTATCTCCCACAGAAACCTTAATCGTGAAACCTAAACTAAAATGCTCTTGGCACAACAGACAATTTTGATCATAGTATGGTATTTCACCAATGTACACAATGGGTCTTTGCATATTTGTTTATTCAATGCACTTTTACCAACAAAGGGTAATTATTGTGTATTTTTAAATAAAAATACAGATTTGACAGCAGAAAAAAATATGCTTTACTATTTTACAGGTTTTTAGCTTTAAAAAAATAAAAAAATAATTGCTAAGTATATCTATAAGAAGATATTGTGTACCATCTATTGGTTTAACATGACTGCAGCAGCTCAGTACATAGACATACCGTAATTGCTCCCTTCAGCGCCATCTATTGGTTTTACAATTATAGAAGCTTACTAAAAAGCACCATTTTTTGGTTTGCTTGAACTTTAGCATTTCATCAATACATCAGGCCATCCAGCGCCATCTATTGGTTAGCTATGATTACCACAGAACAAGAACGTTGACAAAACAGCGCCATCTATTGGTGTATGAGAGCCGCAGTTCTGTATTGAATGTGTACGTCATAGCCATCTATTGGTATACTGAAAATATTGCAACCAAATGTCCCCGTCCAGCCCAGTGTCATCATCTAGCGCCATCTATTGGTGAAAATCTCTGCTCAACAAATATCCTGCGCCATCTATTGGTTTAAGGTGACTACAATAACTAAACGATTACATAAAAAATAGCGCCATCTATTGGCTTAAGGTAACTTTAGTAACCACAAACGATAAACAGAAAGTAGCGCCATCTATTGGTTTATAGGAACGACAGCAACCAAACAATAACTATAACTAGTGCCATCTAACAACCGAAAAATTTAATCTAAAACTGCGTACACACGCTAGATTTTTTGTCGTTGGAAACAATCTTTCACGATCGCTTCCAAAGACAAAGGACTGAAAGATGAATGAACGAGCACTGTGAATACTGCGCAGTTATATTTTAATTCCTGCTCTCCTCCCTTCACTTCCATTGCAATCGTTAGTCTTCTGTTCATGGATCCGTCAGGACAGATCCATGAACAACATTGGACCACCTCTGTACACGTCAGATTCCCATCCGAGTCCAACGGCTTGTATCGGCGGAGAATCATCTGACACGTGTGCATAGCCTAAGTTTCTGAGGACCTTTGGTCTGCCCTCGGTGTCCCTGCAGACAGAAGTTGTCATTTTGTGAACAGAAACAAAATTTCAGTGAAGTAAAAATATTAAAAAAAAGTTCAGGTCTATCAACCTTTTTTTTATATAGCCAAAAAGATAATTGGCATCAGTAACAAATTGCTTAAGTAGCACCTAGCAAACTCAAGAGGAAACCTAGGGTTCCACAAAACTCTGGTTGAGAAAACACAGAGTTCAATGGACTTCTAATTAAATTCTTTGATCACAACTAATGCTATACTGACTACAAAATGTAGCTTTACAGCTCAACCAGATCACCTTTAACTAATGGTGGGGAGAAATGTATCCCATGCACAGATGCTTTTAACCCTCTTTTAAACAAGTTTATTGGTATGAAGTGTTGCATACTTCACCAACAATGAAGTGGTTAAGTGAGCATGAATAGTATTTACAGCTGGTGTGCACAAAATTATGGAATTTATATATCATGAAAACACATTTCTATTACAGATTCAAATTAACAATCACAGATAGAGAACAGTCCACTCTGCATAGGGCAATATAGTTACCTGTTTATGTAAGTGGCAGATCCATTCTGCAAACTGGCGGGCGTTGGGTATGGTGGCAGACAAGAAGACATAATGTACATTATCTGGTAGAAGGATAATAGTTTCTTCCCATACTACTCCTCTTTCTGATAAATAAAGAATATATAAAAACCATTGTCAGACGGTCTCAAATTTGCTGACAGAGAACAGAACACATGCTGTACATTACAAGGATGTAGAACTGACATCTAACTAAAATCTGGCTAGTACAGCCAAATGCACATACAGTTAGGTCCATAAATATTGGGACAGACACCTTTTTTCTAATTTTGGTTCTGTACATTAACACAATTATTTTTGAATGAAACAACTCGAATGGAACAAAAAGATTGCATAAAAATGTGAGAACCTAAAGCCTTTTTTTTTTTTTCTTTTTTTACACAATCACTTCATTTCAGGGGTTTAAAAATAATTGAACAATTGACTCAAAGGCTATTTCATGGGCTGGTGTGGGCAATTCCTTTGTTGTCATTATCAATTAAGCAGATAAAAGGTATGGAGTTGTGGGGGGGGGCATCCACGGAAGACAACAGTGGTGGATGATGGCAGAATCGTTTCCATGGTGAAGAGAAACCCCTTCACAACAGCCAACCAAGTGAACAACACTCTCCAGGAAGTAGGCATATCGATATCCAAGTCTAGATCAACCTTTACCAGAATGATGGCAAGAAAAAAGTATGGAGAAGGCGTGGAACAGCTTATGATCCAAAGCATACCACATCATCTGTAAAACATGGCGGAGGCAGTGTGATGGCTTGGGCGTGCATGGCTGCCAGTGGCACTGGGACATTAGTGTTTATCCATGATGTGACACAGGACAGAAGCAGCTGAATGAATTCGGAGGTGTTCAGAGACATACTGTCTGCTCAAATCCAGCTAAATGCAGTCACATTGATTGGGAGGCGTTTCATAATACAGATGGACAATAACCCAAAACATACAGCCAAAGCAACCCAGGAGTTTATTAAAGCAAAGAAGTGGAATATTCTTGGCCAAGTCAGTCACTCGATCTGAACCGAATTGAGCATGCATTTCGCTTGTTGAAGACTAAACTTCGGACAGAAAGGCCCACAAACAAACAGCATCTGAAAGCCGCTGCAGTAAAGGTCTGGAAGTGCATTCAAAAGGAGGGAACCCAGCATCTGGGTTAAATACATTTTTGTGAAACACTTGTTTTACTTTTTTCTCTGCAGAAAATCCACTTTGGCTCTTTCTGTCTGCCAAAAACCTATCAAGGTGAGATTATTCATAAGGTTCTTCTAACATTAAAGTCAGTAAAGCATGTGACCAGATTTCCATCAAAGTATCTCAATGCACTTTAGTGCCTGCTGACAAAATATTTAAAAGAACTGTGTAAAGGTTGATCAAAGCTGTCTGTACACAATGCAGGAACAGCATGCTGTCTTGAAATGAAATTAAACGTAATTTCTCATAATTCTATTCTTTGAGGAAGCTTTGTAGCTACAGTTTTTATTCTCAATTAGCCACATCTGTAAATGTTTACACGCCATAGTACCTGAATCTCTCATGTAATGGATTTCATCAAAAATGACCCAGGCAACTTCTCTCATGACTTCTGAGCCTCTGTATAACATGCTTCGCAAGATCTGCAGATTATAGAGAATTATTATCACAATGCAGTTAAATACATTGCTTTGTACCAGCTAAAAATTTACAAATGAATACTACCTCAGTTGTCATTACAAGGCAGGAGGCTGTAGGGTTGATTGTTACATCTCCGGTCATCAGACCTACATCACTGAACTCTTCATACATTTCTCTGTATTTCTGGTTACTCAAAGCTTTGATGGGGCTGGTAAAAATTACTCTCTGCTTTTCCCTGAGAGCCAGGGCTATAGCATATCTGTCAAAAGGAAAAGAAGAGATAATTGGCAATAAAATAAAACATATTACAATCTAAAGCACTACTTCAGCCCAAACCCTGACTATTCAGTATGCATGAACAGATTTCTAATACATTTTCATGTAATGACCTTGTCACGGACATGAAAAAAAAAAAAAAAAAACAAAAATAAAAACTGGCACAGCTACACTTCACTAAGTTTGAATATAGTAGGAAAGTAGTGTACAGCGCTGTGTAATATGTTGGTGCTATATAAATCCTAAATATTATTAATATTAGTAATCTCATACGGATTGGTTACTGGAGACGAAGCAAAGGAAATCTCTCAAGTAGGGACACAGCAGAGGAAACACTTAATATTGCAGTAAATATTAAGAGTATCATTTAGGGTACACCAAGCTGCATTGTGATAATGTGTGCATTGTTATGTTTTTTCACCTTTGAATATTTTTTAATCAGGCCCCCCCCCCCAAAAAAAAAAATGTTCCAGCTATTATAGGCTTTATAGTCTCTGGCAAGAAGATTCCAGCATTTTATGAGTGGTCATTGGGATAGCAGTAAGAGAATATCTTAACAGGTAATGAAAAGCTATATCTCCGCAACCTATCCAAACTAAGGTTTATTAGAAGTAGATCAATGCACAATGAATAGCTATCACACTTTTCCTATATGTAAATGAGAAACAAAATACATACTCTGCACACACTGTTTTTCCAGCTGATGTATGAGCAGACACAAGAACAGACTGGTTGTTATCAATACACAGAAGGGCCTCTCTCTGAAATGGATCCAGTATGAATGGATATTCCTAAAAAAAAAAGCAGAAAAAGGAAATAAAAGCCATATAATGCAATAAAAGAAGAGTTCATAATGATATAAATATTCCAGATCTTAGAAAACAAAATATGCTAAATGTATATCTTGACAATTCATCAAGGTAAATTTAAAGCATAACTCCAGAAAGATACAAAACAGAGCAGTTATATATTCAATAAAATTTACATGCATTTTAGAATACTGCTGTTGCCTATTTTTGTAAAAAATAAAAATAAATAAATGTAAAGGGAGTCATTAGGGAGGGACATTAAAAATAAAGCTCTAGTGTACTGCATAATATAGCATATTTGTGCTATAACATGTATTGAAAGCACAACTTCAGACAACTTTAACAGGCTGCCTCTGGATATACAATATATATATATTAATGGTTATGCACTGTGAAAGCACTACGCAAATAATAATTTTAGAAATTAATAAATGTGGTAACACATGATAAAAACATGCAGCAAACACAACTCAATGAGCAGGCAGAAAATACAGGAAATTGTAAAGGTGTGATAGAAAATAGTAGAGCTTTCCTATTGACTATGCAGTGTAGGAAGGAAAGGGAGATTTTCAGGCACATTTATTCATTTAACTTTAAATTGCACCTGTGCCATAGACTTTGGGCATTAAAATATTTACATATTCTTTTGCAACAGAAAAAAAGAGCACACGATTTCAATCTGTTAACATTAAAAGATTGGCACATTGCCAAGATTCTGCTTCAATAAAAGGAAAAAAACTGCCTTACGATTCTTCTAGAGTTGTGAAGAATATTCTCCCCATAAAGCTAGAGCTAGGTGCAGGTTCACTTTAAGTTAAAGCGTACCTAAACTCAGAAATTTCACGTAAAAGGGTGGACAACCCTTTTACATAAAGTAAAAATTCTGTGTTTTTTTTTTTGTTTTTTTTTTTTTACGTGCAAGTCCTTTTTTTTCTTAACCCCCCTAGCGGTATTCCCGAGTGTGACTCCAAGGTTTCCCGGTGATGGCAGTGCATGCGTCGATGCGGACGGGAGGATTGGTGGGAAATTCAAATAATTTTATATTGGATTCAATACAAAATAGCTGTATTGAGTCCAATACAAAGAAATAATATATATACCGTATTTTCCGGCGTAAAAGATGACTGGGCGTATAAGACGACCCCCAACTGATTGGTTAGAGTGGTCTGCCAATTAATTGGCAGACCACTCTAACCAATCAGTTGGGGGTCGACTTATACGCTCAGTATTGTACTGTTCCTGCTGCCTGTCAGATCTCGCTATTGTGCGAGAACTGAGAGGCAGAAGGAACAGTACAGTACTGGTATTTGGAGGAGGGATACAGGAGGCGGTAACAGCCTACACTGCCCCTCGCTCTCCACACTCCTCCTCTGCTGGAGAGCCAACCCAGGCTCACGTTCTCCTCTGTGTGCAGCTTGCTTCCCCTTGCTTCATACTGCAGGTAAGTACCCGGCGTATAAGACGACCCCCGATATATATATATATATATATATATATATATATATATATATATATATATATATATATATATATATATATATATATATATATATATATATATATTTATTGTGACAGGATTCGTATATTTGCCCAGGATTCGTATTCGTATTATATATTTGCCCAGGATTCCTCTTTTATGTGAGGTATATTTGCCCAAGATTCCTCTTTTATGTGAGGTATATTTGCCCAAGATTCCTCTCCTGTGTGAAGTAGCAGGTGGAAGACTCACCTGGGAGATAGATAATGAAGCACAACCAAGGGTGGGGATAAAACAGAGACAGGAGCTCAGTCAGTAGCTTAACTTGGAGAGACACAGACAGGGGTTTGTGTCAGTGCAGCTCTATTTGGAGAGAGCTCTGTTTGAAGACACAGCCAGGTGGACTGTGTGAGTGAGCTATGCTGGAGACACAGACAGTCGGTCTGTAAGGGAGCTCGGCTAAGAGACTCAGAAAGTCAGTCTGGGTCAGTGAGCTGGAAAGTGAGCAGAAGGTTGCTGAAAGCTTTGTTTGGAGCTGACAGGGAGAAGCCCTCCAGCTGATAGACAGGAACATCAGATGTATAGTAAGTGGCGGCAGGCAAGGTTTTCTTTTGCTATTTTTGTTATTTTATCTGCAACCTTCAAATAAACCTGACTACAAGTCAGTTTAACACCTTTACCTCAGTGTGTGATCTGAATTGGATGAATCAGACAAGTGTCCTTTGACCCCAGCAAAGGTGATCCTGAGGTTAACCCCTCACAAGTGGTGGAAGATGCGGCAACACATTAAAATCTGAAAATGGATGACGTGGTAAAGGCCCTGATACAGTCTGCGGCAGCCCAGCAGGCAACCAAAGAGCAACGGCACACAAATATCATCCAGCAGGAGGCAACCAGAGAACAACAGCGCACAAATGCAAGAAGCCAACCGCTTACTGTCTGCACAGCTGGCCACCCTGAGAGGCCACAAATAAAAAACGCCAAGTCTTGCAGGAAGTGGTGCAGCATGTGGATCTGGTGGAGCGATACTCCGCAGCTGAGGATTGTCTAAATAACTCTCAGTCCTCAACCCCATGGATTCCAAAAGCTCCTGGCTCTATGTTACCCTGTTTCCCCGATTATAAGGCACTCTCTTATATTTTTTGAAATGCCAAAATATGCCCCGGGTCTTATTTTCAGGGGATGTCTTATTTTTCCATGAAGAAGACTACAGTACACATTTATTGTTGAAAGTCACTCATTATCAGAATCGTGTGCAGGCTTTTTACTTTCAGTTTGGCTCAGGAATAGACACGCCCTGCAGCCAGCATCAGAGACACACACGCTGCAGCCAGCATAAAGGACACACACGCAGGATCAGATACCCGGAGCTGTCTTATAAACGGGTGAGTGTCCTATTTTAATTATTTTTTTAAAAATCGGGGGGGCTTACTTAATGGGGATGTCCTAAAATCGGGGAAACACGGTATATCCCCACCCTTAGTGTTTCTTCATTAACTATCCCATAGGTGAGAGTCTTCCACCTGCTACTTCACACAGGAGAGGAATCTTGGGCAAATATACCTTACATAAAAGAGGAATCCTGGGCAAAATATATCTCCCTTCCACCTCCAATCCTGTCTGGGTGTCACTATATATAAAATTACATATGCTATTGTACAGTTACATTACATGTTTTTTGTTTTTGTTATTAAAGTTTGTTAATAAATTTGTTAAATTATTTATTATCGGTGAGTTATGGCTAAGAATTATAGCCTACAATGAAAAATAAATTTTCATGCAAAAATTGTTACAGTTTTTTGCAAGGAAATTTGGACGGCTTTAGACTGCTAGGGAGGTTAATAAAAAAAGGGTGCAGCACAAGCCCTAATTCTGAATGAATGGGAGCGCAAAGTCTCACGGGATACCTACGTCACGCATCCCGGTAGACTCCTCAGGCATGCGCAGAGGAAGCCTTTCCATGAAAAGGAGAAAAAAATTGCCAAGATCAGCAAGTTTTTTCCAACCTACTTTACCCGATCTCGCACCTAGGTCGGGTGACACGTAGGAAGAAGAACCAGAAAAAAGAGGAGAAGATGGCAGCACCCGGTGGGCTGGCTCAGAGACAGATGCGGGGACAACGTGGGACCCGATGGAAGACACCTCGGGACTGATCGACTGCGCTGCGGGATTGAAGGTTAAGTGGATTTTTTGGGGGGGGGCGGGGGGGGGGGGCATTTTTTAGTTTACTTTGTCTTTACAATTTGGTAAAATTGCTAAAATCCAGAATAAAAGTACACTGGGTTTAAATGTGCACAACACACATAGATCCACAACAAACCTTAGCCGCTTTTCCAACCCGTGGCCTAAGAGGCATGTACTCATCGTCAGCAGGTAGAGCCACCTAAGAAAACAAAAACAAAATTATTTTGGCATATTTTATACAATGTGGACTAAAAATCATTAACAATCATTTAAGTGGGGTGATGACAATGTGTGAGGAGAATTGTTGTAGAATTCTCTTCATTTCCTGTCCTTGTCATGGATAGAAAGTGAAAAGAATTTTCCTATTGGCAATGTGGACAGAAATAAACCTGGAATAACTTTTATGCCTTACCAAATTCAATTGAAAAAATCCTTACTGGAGGAATATTTCTCCTAAACGATGACAGATAAAACCCTTACGAAGAGTGGAGCGACAGTGACAGTGCAGGTGATCTTTACATAAGTCAGCCAATACATGCACATCATAATAAGAAAACAATGAACCTCATCCCACATTACAGACAACTATACCTCATGTGTGCAGCCCTCAACTGTATCCACTTCTTGCACCTTTATCCTTGGCATTAAATCAACCAGACTGTAAAATAGCAAAAAAAATAAATGTAATATTTTAATTTCAATTTTACTTTAATAAAGTACATACAAAGAAGATGTATGAGATTGTATTTACGATTTTACTGTAAAAAGTATTACTCCATATTCCCCAAACGATTAGCAGAGAGCCGCTCCCCTTATAACAAACAGGAACAATAAAAGATTACAAGAAAGGGTAGTGCAAGAAAGTGGTAGTGCAGAAAGCTAGGGTATATCTGCGGCAAAAAAATTATTTTGACAGAACAATCAGGTCAAAATACATTCAGATACACACAAGGTTTTTTTTCACTTTTTCCATCTAGTTGATGTAGAGAGATGTTAGCTAAGTTAGTACAGTATAGTCCCTATTAAAATGGTAAGTGTTAAGGTCTCACACCTGACGCGTTTCTCCATTCCGCTTCATCAGGGGCTAAAGAGCACATTGTCTTATACTATACAATAATAAAAGACAGAATATTTATAAGTACACAGCATATGGAAAAAGTAAAAAACCTTGTATGTGTCTGAATGTATTTTGAACTGATTGTTCTATCACAATATAATTTTGTTGCCGCAAACATACCCTAGCTTTCTTGTAATCTTTTATTGTTCTACGATTTTACTGTAAAGCTCAGCATAAAAAAAAGAAAAAGAATGTTGCACTGTGTAAGGTGTGTTAAATTTAGGGAGCCGGAGGCAAAGAACTAGTTATTGGTATTCCTTGTAAGCTCCTCTCAGCTGATTTTCTCCCTATTACAACCAATCATACCTTGAATTTGTCTCTATGCAGTGGTTTCTATTTTTATAGAAGCAGGGCTTTGCTCACTCAAATTAGAGCAGTTTCTATTCTAACTGGTTGGAGATATACAAGAAGCGGAGGTGACGAAAGCTCAGATCCACAGAAAGAAAGAAGCATGAGCAAAGGAGATGTATGCATTGCAGTTACTGATTACAGCACACTGCTCAGTATTGATATGACCAAATCTCACGTTATACCTGGTAAGACTAGCAGTGACAAGGAGACCTGCCTCTCACACAGCACATTGACAGCTTTTCACAAATAAAGCAAAATTAATATTTCTAGATGTTCACTGCAAGGATAGCAAAATATACCTTTTTACCTCTTTAATTCTGTATAAAATAAAGTACTAACTAAGCCTTCACCATTAGTTTTACTCTTTTTTACGTTATGTAGAAACACCTTGCCACTGCTTTAATACTTTTTTATATCACAGACCTGGAGTACAGCCTGAACAAAGTTTGTTGGTACACTAACAGCTCATTAAAAAGTGATGTATGCCTCCTAAAGTGTGATTAGATGAAAAGCAGTTGTCTTTAAATACTTCATTGAGTAAAGCAAATCAAGTGTGTAAAGAAACAACGTATTGTCCTAAAAATGTTGGGACACATATGATGGTTTTCCCTGAAAAAATATATTGGAGCGATTTTTTTTTTTTTTTAAGTAGTGGTTTCTGGACATTCAAGAAATCAATCTCAGAATTGGTGGAAGGATAACGAGAATGGCAAAAAAAAGCCAAGGACTACTTGCATAGAGCTAAAAGCTAAACTCTCATGTCAAGATAAATCCGGGTCGCACTATTTGCCGCTTTTTGAGTGGCAATGGGTTCAATGGATGAAATCCCAAAAAGACATTAAAAAAACATCATATTAAAATATCACATTTGTGTTATACTTGTAATGCAGTACAATGGTGAAGCACAAAATGATCTTGTTTGTATTATGTGTTTTGTTAGTATTTTTAGATTTTTTTTGAAAACACTGCACAAAAAGGCAAATACTGATTTTCATATGAAGGCTTGGTCCATGTATATTATCATGTACTCAAAGGAGAGCAAAATCCAATATGTATACCATGGTCATATGGGGCAAAAGCAATTAAGCTACCAGTATGTTTTTGGGATGTGAAAAGAAATCCATGCAAACATGGGACGTATAAAAAAAACTCCATAACGATGGTCGCTTGGTCAAGATTTGATCCTAGTACTAACTAAAGCTCTCCAAGGTTGGAGAGGATACACTTTCATCAGTGAACCTGCGTAACCCAGCAAACCTGAAATAGATCTGGACCAGGATTTAAAAAAATTGCTAACAAAAAGCATTTGACGACCCAGGTTCATTGATGAATATATGAAAAAGGGCAATCTTACTTTATTTCATCTGTAGCTGTTGAATCAAGCTTCAGTTTCTTTCCTAATATACATTCCTCTGGTCCATCAATAGAGCTGGCTTCTCGCTTTGTCACTGCTGCGGGTCCTGTATTTGCTGCTTGATCCTTAATATTTCTCTTCCTGCTAACAGAAGCAAACAGTATTAAGGCATATGTAACTCATAACTTGAACTTCTAATCGCTACGTTATGATCTAGTGAAGTGTTATCATTGATAGGCCAATACCATGCAAAACCTATTAGAAGTTTTTTATAGTTTTAATGAGGGCACAAAATTAACCCTTGTGGGAAATTCAGAGCTGTCTTGTGCACACGTCCTGTGTTATCTCAGGAAGAAATGTGCTGTCTTTAAAGGGTCAAATTTAATGAATCACAAATGTACTTGCAGTGCAAGTGTTTTTTTTTATATTTTTGTTTTTATAGTTCTAATACAAGGTACCAAGTTGCAAAGGAAATCTGGAAAGGAGGAGGCTTGCGGAAAAGAACGTCAGTTACAATGATGCAACTTCTTTTCCTTTGGCTACCAAGGAGTCAGTGGCCTTTGTATTTGTTGCTACCGTAGAATAACTGTGGTCAGTGTTTGTACATACAGAACATCTTGAGGCCTCCCTCCTATTCATTCTGGCAGGACCCCAATGGCCCCATCATCGCCATCTGACAGGACCTTCATTTCTAACACTCTGGCAGGACCGCACTTCTCTTGTCACCCTTGACAGGATCCCTATTAGCCCCCCCCCCCCCCCATGCCAATGCTCTGCCAGGATCCCCGCTTGCCCCCATGCCAATGCTCCACCAGGACCTCCTCTTGGCCCCCATGCTTACGGTGCAGCAGGACCCCCACTTTCACCCCATGCTAGCACCCTGGCACGACTCCAGCTCCCTCCCATGTTAGCGCTCCAGCAAGTGCCCATGCCCCCCCCTTACCAGCACACGACCCCCGCTCCCTCCCGTGTCCTCCATAGTAACACTCATGCAGTACCCCCATCCTTTCACCTTGGCAGGACACCAGTCCCCATCCTTACCCTCTGGCAGAAGCCCCGGCGGTGGCCGGAACAGACGGCGCAGCTTTACTGCTCGCCGGACTCTCCTCATCGAACACGCTAAACAAATCATCACCGAATGCGTCCGCCATGCCTGCGGAGCGACCCGAATACAGCAGAAGAATAAAAAACTTTTCCTAAAACAAGGAAGAAACAGCTCAGAACCAGATGATGCCAACCGGCTATCACGCGTGAACGGAGGCCGCACTGTGATGATGCAAACTCTGTGCGCTTCTTTCAGTTGTAAAGTCTAGGGCAGGCTTTTCAAAAGAGACAAAGCTCTAATGTATCACAAAGCTGAAAATGTGCCCTTGGCGCCATTTTTCCGACGACCTATAGCTATATCATTAGAAGGTGCGTCGCAAAGAAAATGGCCGCTAGAATGGAACCCGGAAGTATGTGGATCCCCGCGCTCTGCTGTTCAGTGTGCAAATGAGCCGTGACGTCACGCAGAATTGGGGGAGAACCGTGACGCTGTGTGTGTGATGGGGACGATGTGTGCATGGTGAGTTCAGAGATCTCCGGGTTCAGCGGGTGAGAGAACCGGGACTACTCTCATAAAGTAGTATTTATTATATTGATACGTCTCTATATTTTCAAAGGCAGCCCGAATGGATCGAGAGATCAGAGCTGTATTAATGTTATTATTTAATATTACTGCAATCCATGAAATCTCTGAGCATCTCCTCCAACCATTCTCCACACAACCTAATTCTATCTCCAGATCTCTAGTTTGATATAGAGCGAGAGTAACAATATCAGTCAGGGTTTTCTGTGTCCCCAATGAAGCTATCCCCTCACTTCCGGCTGCTGTGACACCGCTATAAAAAATAGGGGAGTTTTTTTTTTGTTGTACAGTAGAGACAGCAAAGTAACAAAATTCCAACCCTTCTGCCTCCCCCACCAAAAATGTTTTCATTTAGGGACACAAACTGCAATAAACCTCATTCTCCTTCTAAAATAAAACATTTTGGCTACACTCTGGCTTTAAGATTTGGGCCCCAGCATGTAGCAAAATAATCTGAGCTGTTTATCTACTCATTTGGGATCAATAAAATCTTTTCTCACCCTAAAGCTACATATACACGTGCAGTAATTGTCGTTAGGAAACAAATGACTAATGACAGATCAACGATTAATCACGATTAATTTAAACAATCGTATAGTGCACGGAGCCACGGGTTGCCGGCCGGAACGGCCGGGGGCGTTATGAACTACCGCTAGCTCCGGTGCCGCCTCCTTGCTGTTGCTCCCCTATTTACTGCGGCCGGCGTTGATACTTCCGCCATTGTGGTAAATAGGGAAAGCTCCCTGAAGGGAAATCCCTTTTCTCCACAATGTATACAGAGGAGAGGGATTTCACTTCAGGGGGCGTTCCCTGGTGGTGGTGGGCGGAGCCATTAGGGCGGGACTCAAAGTCCGGCCTAGTGTGCTCCCGCCGACCCCTGAAATGGCCTAGTGGCCATGAAAGTTTGCCGACCCCTGATTTAGATGAGCAGAAAGCAGAGAGGGAACACCCTTTGTGAACACATAATTAGAATTATAATAATTTCTATTAATTCGATTATAAGTGATTAATAAAACACAATTAATTTTGGTGATCAATTAAATTAATAAATAAATAATACATTCTGGGTTGATTGATATGTAATTAGTTTAATAAATTTATATATTAAAGATATAATTTAAAAAGCAAATTTATATAAAAAATAAATGTGAAACTAAGTGCTTATCAAATAAATAAATAAAGTGATTTATTACTTTGATAACGTTTTTTGATCGCAAGTCTTAGGCTGGAGGGCGGGGCCGTTAGGCAGGTAGGCGGGACCTGGCGGAATATTTAAAATAATGAGGATTTTTAAATGTAATGCTTTTACATTTAAAAATCCTCATTAATCATATTGCCAGGGAGGTTAAAGTAATGATCATGAATACTGAAATAACTAATGTATGGCTTTCTCTATCATATAACTTTACACTGAGGTCACATGATCAGTGCCAAGGCATTGGGTTGTGAAATTTACCACCTCTTAAGCTTAAAGCAGCCTGAATTAAATCTCAGTTTACTAGAATTGAGATGGAATAATCATATTATCTATTTTGGCACAATACATTTTTTTTAGGAAAAGATTACAAGCATTAAAAAAAACATAGGAAAAGAAAACAGAACAGAGCAGAGGAAAAAACAAAAACAAGCACTTGATACATATAATATTCCAGATAATAAAACAAGTATAGACTGCTACTAAAGCATACAAAATACAAAGTCAATTTCATTGGCCCTGATTTACTAAAGCTCTCCAATGCTGGAGAGAATACACTTTCATAAGTGAAGCTGGGTGATCCAGAAAACCTGTAATGGATTCCTTAAAACCCTTTTATTATTGGCTAGCAAATGTTTTGAATCCTGGACCAGATCCATTCCAGGTTAGCTGGATCACCCAGCTTCACTGATCAAAGTGTATTCTCTCCAGCCTTGGAGAGCTTTAATGAATCAGGGCCATTGTCTGCGGAAATACCTTCCATAATTAAGGACCAATCCAATAGGAGTGATTTTGTACGTCTTTCCCCTTAATATACCAAGGGTAATAAAGGAAGAAAAGGAAACAGAAGAGTATAGAAAATAAAGAGGAGAGAAGGGAATCCACCTACCAAATACAACCAAGAACAAGGCAAAGTGAAGAAAGCAAGAAACAGAAACATTCCTGTGTTCCCATAACATAATCAGATTATCATTAACCCCATGAATAATGAGTTTATTGTATCTATTACACAGTTTAATTTAGATATGGCATATGGGATATCTCTCTATCACATGACCGATAATCACCCCCTCTTCTCTCAATTGCAGATTTTATAGCAATGTATTAATATTTGTTGATTTTCTTTTTGTGTCAACAGACATCAGATAAGGTATCCTCCTGAAGAACTAAAAAATGGGTGGCAAAAATAAGAAAGGCCGTCATGGTAGCGCTCCTGTTGTCCAGGGAGTGGTAGCCGCAGCAAACAGATCGAGGGCGGCAGCAGAACCCCGGGCTGCTGGAGAGGATTCTGCAAAGAGACAAAGTAGTAAATCCTTAGGTGTGTCTTCAGGGGGCAAGGAGCTGCGGAATAAGCAAGGTAAAAAGCTGGAACTGCGTATTTTATACATGATTATATCAGGGTTTAGAAATAGCTTTATAGAACCAGTACTGAACTATAGTAACGCACAGGGTCACTCCAGTATATTAATATATCTACTAGAACCAGAGGTAATGCACTTTATTCTCTGCTTGGTATGTCTGGAAACGCTAAACGCTTCATGACTTATGTAGTTTCATGGATCAAATACAATATCTTGACAAGAAACATGCTATCAGTCTACTGCTTTTTTTTCTCTTTTCTGTCAACTGGCTGGGGTGGACAGCGAACACCGCTGTATTCCTTATGAGGAGAGAACAGAAAGAGTATTTAGATTTGGGTTTTATGCCAGCCCTGTTTCACTTATATATTTACAATATAGCAAAGTGAAGGGGCTTTTTGGCATACAATGTAAAGCATGTTTACTTCAAACAGAGAGTAGCAATGGTACAGAAATTGGTATTGGTGTTCATATAAATAATGATAGTCGTCACCCAAATATTATTCAATCATTGGAACTTTTTAGTGGTCACATGTAATACCGTCGATCTTTGTCCCGACACATTTCGCCTGTAGGCTTCTTTAGGAGACTTTCTATTAGGATGGAAATCACTAATTAATTTGAAGAGAAGAAAGTATGTTTTGGTGACATAAAGTACCATGGGGTATATAGTAAGGGGAGAGTATTCTGTATCAAGTTGTTTTAGTAGTTCCCAATTTGTGGAAAACAGAGAGGGGATTTTTTTCGTTTTTAATGTCAAGTTAGAGAATAAAGTGCTTAGATTTGTCAGTATCAGATCTGCCTGTGCTGTGTGAGGGGGATGTGTAAATCTATAGAATAGACGGAAAGTAAACCCAAAACAAAAAAAAATCATTTACCTTAAATCTGGACGAGCAGTCAATCCGTCTCGAGGTCCCTTCCATCTGGCCTCACATTGTCCCAGTATATCATGCTCGGGCATGCGCAGAAAAAGCAGCCAAGAGCCTCCTGGTATGCGTGACGTAAGTATCCTGGGAGGCTCCCACCTAGGCGATCAAGAATTAAGGGAGAGGTGTTGCACCCCTTCTTTTTTTTTTTTTTTTAAAGAGGGTGTTTCTCTTTAAAAAACACAAATTTTTACTTTAAATGAAAGGGTTGTCTACCCTTTTATGTAAAGTAAAAATTTTGAGTTTAGGTACGCTTAAATGCTCTTGAAGGCTGGAAAGGATACACTTTCATCATAATAGCTGGGTGATCGAGCAAATATGGAATAGATTTCTCAAAAGTCATTTGCTATTTTTTAGCAAATGTTTTCAATCCTGGATTTGATCCATTCCTGGTCTGCTGGATCTCCCAGCTTCACTGATGAAAGTGTATCCTCTCAAGCCTTGGGGAGCTTTAATAAATCAGGCCCTCTGTGTGAACCTCCCAACGGACGGTGCTTTGGTGGATGTTTGAAGCATAATGAAAGTAGTAGGGACTAAGCCTTAGTAATGTATTATTTGTAATCTTTCTCCAAACTTTTTTTTTTTCAGGTCCCAAAACATACAGTTTTGCTTCTGCTTGTGACTCTGGAGCATCTGCAAATCATGACAAGTCTGTGCTGAAGGTCAGAACATTGCTTTTGTCTTTATATTATATAATTATTAATTGGTTTCAAAGTAAGCCTCACTCTCAATGTTTTTGAAATATTACCACCATAATATAATTATGTTTTTGTTGACATTTTAGCCATTTTAACCACCTGGGCGTTACACTGAGGTCTAGATTTCTGTACCAAAAGCGTTACACTGTTTTTCATGAATTTTTTTTTTTAAATTTTAGACCTGTAACTTACAGAAATATGTCCGAATAGGGGTCCCGCTGGTAAAGAGGATACAAGGCTGTAGAGGATACACTTTCATTAGTGAAGATCAAGCAATCCTGGAATTAATTTCTTAAAGTAATTGGCTATTTGTTAGCAAATGTTTTCAATCCCGGACCAGATCTATTCCAGGTTTTTTTTGGATCACCTAGGTTCACTGATGAAAGTGTATTTGTAATGCGCCTGGGCACACAAACCGCAGCCAACTCCAGGAAACCTTTTATCAAGCTTTATTGGGTAGTCATAAAACAAGGCAAAGGTCATTCACAGAAGATCAGTCCGATAAGCGTGGTACAGATGGATAAGGCAAAGGCAGGTCAGGGCAGGCAGCAGGCAAGAGTAGTCAGAAACAATCCAAAGTCGGGGCAGGTGGAGTTCAGGCAGAATCAGATATCAGACAGGGTCGCTATCGGTAATGACACAACAGAGGTTAATATGAACCAACACACATAGAATGCACCCAAGCACACTGTACACACAGAGGCTTATAGCAGGCAATGGTTAGGACAAGTTCTTCTTAAATGACCAGAGTGCCCAATGACCTTGCGCCACATGGTGCCCTTTGATTGGAGGATAACTAAATCCAAACTAAAGGATAAAGGGAATTCAAACTAACTATGTCCCGTGCTGCGGCGAGGCAGCCGAGTGCCTGGCCCGGGGGGGGTACAAGAGGCACGTGTGGTAGCGTGCGCACCTCTTGTCACAGCATCCCTAGGACGTGCCCTACTTTGCACGTCTGCAGGAGTGCTGAGAATGAGAACATCACTGTTCATGTCCATAAGGATGCTGGGGATGCCGCCTAGCCGAACTACTGTTCCCTCCGCCAGCAGGGAGAGACGCGCTGCGAGTAGGGCAGCAGCCTCAGCCACGCTGCCTGCTGCAGTGGCGACTCCCTCATTGCCTGCGATCCCCAAGCACTCCGGCGGCTCGCTGGACAGGTAAGTGCCTTACAGTATTCTCTCCAGTCTCGGAGAGCTTTAATACATCAGAACCCTTTGCAACAAGATGTTTATGATCATATAAATAAACCATTGTTATTTTTCTTCCTTTTTCATTATAAACAGGTTGTAATTGATAATAAATTGGAGAACAGGATAATTTCTCTGATTAATGAGCACAAGAAGCTAAATTCTGACAAAGGATCAGTGTCTGGAAGGTTGACTTCTAAGAAGTTACAGGTTTGCAGTTTGATTCTTACAATATTTTTTTGGTAATTCTACTTAACACTGATGCATACACAATGGTTCATTTTACATTTACAGTGTTTATTCTTATACTATCTTCAAAGTGTTTGTATAGCAAAATATTTCTTTTCAGTTTTGGATAGAGTAGCAAAGGGTTAAAACCCTGCTACCTGTGTACTGTTAAAAGAGTTTTTTCTATCTTACAGATGCAACAGGAAGTGAGCAAAATTTTGATGTTAGAAAGTTATGTCCTCACTTTTGATTCTTGTGACAACTCTAAAAATTTTTTTTTTATCACTTTCTGTCTTGGTGATAATGGTCACAAAGACAACAAGAGAGATGGAAATCTCTCCCCCACAATTTTTTTTAACCAGATTTATGAAGCGAGCCAGTGGTAGTACTAATGCTTGCTAGTAACCACTAGAACAGACAAAATGCATTAGCAATTAGCAATAGACTATAAATTTTATTACACTATAGCTGGAAAGCAATGTCTTTACATGCACTTCCCATAAAGCAAACCTGTTATGAGAGAAAAGTGAGAGAAACTGCTATTGTTCACTCACTGCCTTTTCTGAAAATGTTAGTTCCTTGGCTGTAGTTCTGACTTTATTACTTTGAGTCAGTGACTTGGAAGGTGTATATTTAGAGCAGACTTCTGGACAATTTAAACCAGTGATGCTGAAAAGGCATTTTAGGAGCTCCAGTAACCACAAAGCCTAGATTATCTAATGTTAATTCTCAAAGCAAACTATGTTAATAAATGTACAGTATACATATAACCTTTAGAAACTAAATATGGTAAACTCAAAAACGCATTGTGTAGCTGAGCATGTACACAGATCCCTGCTGCCTTTTGGTTTCTGTTAGTGAATTAAGATTGTACAATTGCTTACCAGCTATATCCTGTCCCTCCAATGGAAAATGCAGGTAACCATCTATTGTTCTGCTTGTAGTCACATTAGCTTGACTCTCCCACCTGTTGAAGAGATTAAAGGAAATAGTTGTAATGTTGTGTGCAAGCACATTTATCCCACAAAACATATTCTCTACACCTCTTTGTTTTATACACTGCTTGTAATCACTTGTCAATTTGATCTTTTAGAATTTGCCTTGTTCAATATCGGGTTTAAGTGGGCTTAAGGATTACTATGGCTTTGTGGCTAATGAAGTATTTATGGTGTATGTGGAATATGTGGACACACAAAAGTTTAGAAATATACATTTTGGAACTTGAACATGAAATTTCAAAACTTATTGACATATACAAATATATTACATACTCCAACTACCGTTAACTATTTAACTAAACTGCAGTATTTTGTCCTGTAGACTTGCCATTTTGGCTTTGCATAGTTGGCACTTTAACAGACTGTTCTGTATAATAGGGGGATTGATTATTTTCTCTTTTAGGTACTCTAACTGTGTGTAATACATACATGTACTGTTCAAATGTAGAGACTGGTCAAAAAAATCCACAATTTCTTATATAATAATTATTTCTAACTTTGGTGATCTTTAAAGCATATAACTATGATTTTGCTTCCATACAGGATCTTTATATGGCCTTACATGAGTTTAATTTTAAAGCAGAACACATAGAGGAAGCAATGACAAACACAGTACTATATGGTGGGGACCTGCACTCTGCTCTGGACTGGCTGTGTCTGAATCTGCCGGATGGTAAGCAATAAGTAAATAAAATAGACTTTTCACATATGGGATCACATTATCATATCATTATCATTCTAAGAAAATAGAATTGATGGCTTTCCTTCCTCAGATGCTCTGCCGGATGGCTTCAGTCAGCAGTTTGCGGAGGAAGAGCAAAAGACTAGAGCAAAGTTCTGCCCTCCTCCCCAAAAGTCAGTCAACATTCCTAACTCTGGCAAGTTTGAGGGAGCCCCGGCTGTAAAGGTTAGTTTTTATGTTGTCAGGCATTAGGGAGTCTGTGCCTAGGCATACAACAAATCATATTTCCTGTTTTATGTACTGAATATCCTTTCCTTAATCACCTCTTAGTACTTTAGTGTTATTTGAGGTATATACCGTATTTTTCGGACCATTAGACGCTCCGGACTATAAGACGCACCAGGTTTTCCGCACGGGAAAACAAGAAAAAAAAATTCATTTGATTTCCCCTGAGATCCAGCGTGCGGCACTTGTGCCCGCCCATGAAGGCGGCGCCGATCGGCATTCATGAAAAAAATATGCATTCGGACCATAAGACGCACCCTGATTTTCCCCCCACTTTAGGGGGGGGGGAAAGTGCGTCTTATGGTCCGAAAAATACGGTAATTAAAGTGGAGACTTGAGCAAAGTAGTGTGCATTGCACTTGCATTTGACCTTCAGCTGACCTCATGCTAACTTAAATATGACCTCCTTCTAAGGCTGTTTTAAATCAAATAAATGTTGATGACACAACCCTTTATATGGCACAGGCAGCTGGGGTAACATGCAACTATATGCTTATTCTCTGCAGGCTTGTAAGTGTTGGACTTTTACAATGTAAATATGGCATTTTGCCCTGAGGCTCACATCATGATTTTAATGTTTGTAGTTTTGATAAACACACAAAGTATATGCTATGCACATCTAATAAGATACTTTCACCATCAAGTGGTAGTAGGAAAGGCTTTGGTGATCCAATGTTATCCCTTAATTCTAAAAGGCCCCTTACCAGCCTTGAACCGATGTAGCTGTGTCTAAGTTAGTAAATTTACTAAATTTTCCTTACTATGTAATCCTCAGCCACCCAAGCAACATTGCAGCTTGGTGGGAGTGTACTTTGTATTGCCTGTGACGTGCAAGTGACAGGTTTGATTCTGAATGAAGAGGTAGGAAAAAATGTTATTAGTACAGATTTTTTTTTAAATATTACTGTAGGGAATATAAAGCAGGGAACCTGTAGAAGGGATATTTAACAGGTTCTTATCAGAACAGGGAAGGTAAAGAACACAGATGCACCTTGCAGCTTTTCTGTATTACAAATAGTGGTACTCAAGTCACTAGATTACAAACCAAAACAGTATGGGATGGACTGGGGCTCTATTGATGCAATTCTGCAGTATTGACCAGTTAGGTTGTGCTACTTTGTGCAGTTCAATAATGGTCCTGGGTCTCATCCCTGTAGTCCTATCCTTCCCTTTCTTGCTTTGATCAGACTTTATCAACTTTTTGAATTCGGTATCAAGCTTAAGTAAACTTTATGCAATAATCAATATGTCCATAAATAACAATTGAGTTACAAAATGTAAGACATGCCTTTTCATTCAGGCTGGAAGTGAAAAAGACCTAAGCATGAAAGAATGGATCCTAAGATATGCTGAGCAAGGAAGTGATGATGATGAGGAAGAGGAGGAGAGAGAGGTGGGGGATTCTGAGAAAGATTCAGAAGTAGAAGAGTTTGACCCGGTAAGTTAAACAGACTTTACTGATGCATTTTTGTCTCTACAATACATTTCAGGCCATTTTTTAGCATGCAATAACATTTCTTTAGAGATATTGTGCTGCCACCTGGATAGTATACTTGATATCCCTCTTATTTGTTCTGAGCAGAATGAACGATATCTGGAACTAACTGCCAAGCTATTTGATGCAAAAGCGCAGGCGGCAAACACAAAGCAGGACAAAGACAAAACAGGCCAAAGGGAAGCACAGGAAAAAATCCGGTCATTTATGCAAGGTTGGAAAGATTCCTTTTATTAATCAATTTTGTACCATCTTTGGAAAAAAAATCCAAACAGATTGTCTTGTATTTGTAACTGTGTTTTTTTTTTGTAGATCTAACGGGCTCTTAAAGGTTTTACAGAGCCTGCCTGTGAGATTGGCACCCATGTAATCATTCCAATGGTTCGCCCTTAGGGTAATGGTTTCCGGTCACATGGTTGTCCTCCTCCCAGACAGTGTTGCTACATTTAAAGGATACCACCACTCTGTACTGCACTGTCAAAGCTAAATTCCAAGTTCAATAAAAAAAACTTTCACAATGGTGGAGTTAGCCATTCACTGCAAGGGTTGAATGCCAGTTTTAGGGGAACAAGACAGTGACTTTACTTAATTGTTCTTTGCTTCTGCAAAACCTCCATTTGACCTATCACCTGTATCCTTTTCCATAAGCTGTCATGGGCTTTGGTGATCAGCACTGACCTCACCCTCCATATTGCAGGACTAATAGCCCTGTGTTGATAGAAGAGAAACCCAAGTGCCCATGCCCTGTAGCAGTCAAATGGAACATGA
The DNA here is from genome assembly GCF_032062135.1 of Pyxicephalus adspersus. NCBI lineage: Eukaryota > Metazoa > Chordata > Amphibia > Anura > Pyxicephalidae > Pyxicephalus > Pyxicephalus adspersus. The sequence continues at coordinate 85,255,438 of NC_092863.1, forward strand.
GAATGGTGGACTCTAGGGAGAATAAGAAAAACGTAAAAGAAGGAAACATATGAACCATTTAACAACAATTGTTATTTTTTCCTGAAGTTCAGCTTTAAAGTGATGGTGTCTCTGTTTTAAAAACCTCTGCTGTCAGCAGCACATTCATTCTTTTTTTTTTTTTTTTAACTGAATTTTTATTGAACTATTTCATGTACATGAAACAAGTATAAACATAGCAATACAGGTATGAGATCAATACACAGAAAGAAACTGCGTAGGTTACATAGATAAACAACGGTAGCTTCAGGATAGAATACATATCCATGTCCATAAATAGGGAATGCTACATCCAGTTATTGTGGATCCCAGACATTAAAAGCACGGTGGATAGCAGAACCCAATAAAACTAAATATTCTGCTACACTTGCCAACAGTGGTTATGTCCACAGCAGTAAAGTAAGTAACTGCAGAATAATGAACACAGTCCCATACAGTATCACTGGGGATGAACAGAAGTCCAATAAACACAGGACAAAAACAACAAAAGAAAGAAACATTAATATTAACAATTGTGTACGACTTTGGAAGGGAAGGGGGGAGGCGACGATAGATAAGTGACCCACAAAATCAGGTATTAGGTTAGGTCAAGTTAATGTTCTAAAACTGTAGCTGAAAGTAGTAAGCATCCCAGTTTTCCCAGATCAGTTCAAATTTATCAACATTGTTTTTGAGAAGAGCAGTCAGACGGACATCCTGAATGTGAGTATATGGATCCTCCATAGAGGGAGGCAAGGTGGATTTCCACTTGGCCAAGATCCGGGTGCGAGCTGCTACCAAAATATGGGTAGTAAGTTTGCAGGTATATTTGGGGAGACCTGTAAAGGGCAATCCCAGAACATGAATAAGCAGATTTAGTAAAATCTGTTGTTGGGTCACCTCTCTGAGTAGCTTATTAACTTAACCAAAAAATATACTCCAAGGTTCCCCGCTGGGTCCCGCATTGCCAACAAATGGGGTCTACAGTTGGGAACAATCTGTGCAACATCTGGTGTATGGTACCACCTAAATGATTTTATATACAATTTTTTGTAGAGTGTGCATATTGAACTTTTATGTGCCGCCTCCCAAATTTCCAACCACTCATCTCTCTCCAGAGTACGGCCCAGAATAGCCTTCCAGGTACCCACATATGCAAATTTACCAAAAGCCGCCTGTGTGCACGAGAAGGAGGCGGTAGATGGAGGAAATAAGACCCTTGTAGTATAGACCATCCACACATATTCTTTCAAAAAAAGTGACTTCCGTGAATCTGTTGAAGGGGGATAACAAAATGTCTAATCTATAGATACGCAAAGAAGGAAGCCTGGGGGAGTTCAAATTTAGCCTGAAGTCCAGGAAAAGAGAGTAGTCTCTTCTACAACTGGTGTAGGATATTCCTAAGATGGAATAGCCCCATATCTCTCCAGGGTTGCCACATCCCCCTGGAGAGACTATCAGGTATTTGGGGTGTGTGGATAATGGATGTCAGTACCAAGGCTGGGGAGGGGAGACCGTATTTAGTCTTATATGTCCTCCATAGCTTCCTCATGAACACCATTGGTGAAAGTGGATCTTTATCCATTATTAACGTGGAGGATCTCCATGACATCACATTACGGTGGATTGGTGCAAACCAGGATTCCTCCAGCTCCCTACATAGCACATTCATTCTTAAAGAGGAACTAAACTGAAAAGTGCCTAAAACAAAAAAAAAAATACACTTACCTTCAATCCCGCAGGGCAGTCCGATCCATCCGGAGGTGTCTTCCATCGGGTCCCACGTCGCCCTGGTACCCGAGCCCGAGCCAGTGCTCCGGGCCAAGGCATCTGTCCCCTCTTCTTTTTGGTTCTTCTTCCTATGTCACCTGACCCAGGCGCGAGATCGGGTGATGTAGGTTGGGAAAAAAATGATCTCACTGCAATCAGCAAATTTTTTTTCTTTTTCATGAAAAGACTCCTTCTGCGCATGCCCGAGATGCACAGAAAGAGCACCCAAGAGCCTCCTGGGATGCATGACATACATCCCAGGAGGCTTTGCACTTCCATTCATTTTCTATCGGCTAGGCGATCAAGAATTAGGTGGTGCTGCACCCTTTTTTTAAAGAAAAAAAAAAAGTGTTGCATTTAAAAAAAAAAAAAAAAGACAACAGAATTTTTACTTAACATAAAAAGGTTTCTGAGTTCTGAGTAAATTTCTGAGTTTAGGTATGTAACTCTCTCAGAGTACCAGGCAATGCTGCTATACTATTCTTTTGGGAGCACAAAAATAGCTTGTATCACTGTGGATGCTGTGGTTCATCCCACAAGCCATCCTGTCTGTGGATACAGGATCAATTTTTCCATCTCTCTGTGTAGTTATCTACCTTTCTCTCTGCCTTTATAATTAATTCTTTCCTTGAACTGTTCACAAAAAAAATCTTCTATCTGTCACACAGAGATGAAGAACTTGGAGCAACACCCTATGTTCAATCCTGCTGTAAAACTTCCAGAAGTAAAAATTGAAAAAGAGAAAAGTGAAAGTAAAAAGGCTCCAGCTCCTCCCCCTCCTCTAGAAGATGAAGCTTTAAACTTCAATTTGATTGAAAGTGCAAATGAGGTACAAGAAGAGAAAGGTAAAAAAAGACTTACTATGGCATATTAGTGATCAGTCCACCCAAAATTCATATATCTGTATGGTAGATGCTGGGAAGCTAAATGTTTAAATTGCTGTCACATATGAGATGTGTTTGTGTATGTAATAAGTATGTACATTGCTGCCCCATGTCTTTGTGTAATTTAAAACCTAGTGGAAATTTTGTCAACACAACATAAACAGACTTTTAAAAACTCTGTGTTCATATTTTCTAGATCAGTTATCTGTTTCAGAAAATATGGATAAAGAATCCCTAGAATTCTGCTAAAGGCTTAATATACTTAACTCTAAATTGATACATTGGGCCTGATTTATGAATATAGACTATAATGGGGGAGCCTGGGTGATCCAGCAAACCTGAATTGGATTGAAAATATTTGCCAACTTAATAGCAAATGTTTTTAAAGAAATCTATTCCAAGTTTGCTGGGTCACCCAAGTTCATCCATATTGGTCTATCTTCACCAGTGTTGGAGAGCTTTAATAAATCAGACCCAGTGTAATATTCTATAGGTTCTTAGTCCCTTGTAAGCTAGGGCACAGTGTTTGCTCAGCTTGCTCAGCAATTTTTCTTCAATCTCCAGTATATTAACTCTGTGGTAGGGGACTTTGTGATGGTGTTTTTTTTCCCTACTCTAAATAGAACCTGTTATTATGCTCATAAAATAAAAAGTACATGTAATAGCATGCAAGACAAAAAACAGTTGTTTCTTCCTTCAGAGGCATTGAAAGATAAAGTCTGATGTTTTACTTGATTTCACCAGCAAATGCCCCTTCCTTTTATTGTTTTTATTAATCTATCGCTGTTATATTTCAGCTAAAAAGAAACTTCCACTTGATGTAAGGAACTTTGATTACACATCTCGCAGTTGGACGGGTAAATCACCTAAGCAGTTTCTGATTGACTGGTGCAGGAAGCATTACCCCAAAAGCCCAAATCCTTCCTTTGAGAAAGTACATGTGGGCAGGTACTGGAGGAGCAGGTAGGTGTCTTTTTGGGTTGATTTATAAAACAAATGGAGAAAAAAGAACAAAGAACTGCTCAAAGAGTGCAATCAGTGTTCTAGTTTATTTTTTCAATATTAAAAGGTAACAGATGATTGTTTGCTAATGGCAACAGCTTTTGTGAATATGCCTCTTGCGGTAATAACAGAGACTGTAACAAACTCTTTCACTTCAGGGTGAAAATTGTGAAATCGAATGAAGACGTCATGTCTGTGTGTCCTACAATTGTAACAGAAGACAGTATGCAGGCTCAGCATCTGGCAGCCACATTAGCTCTGTATGAGCTCACCAAAGGACAGGTAAGAATTTGTGTTACACTCTATGTATTATACACATTATTATTATTATTATTATTATTATTATTAATAATAATAATATTAAAATAACAATAATAGTAATAAACAGGATTTATATAGCACCAATATATTACATAGCGCTGTACATAGGGGTTGCAAATGACAGACAGATACAGACAGTGACACAGGAGGAGGAGAGGACCCTACTCCGAAGAGCTTACAATCTAGGAGATATATAATATATACAGTCCAGGCAGTCGAAACCTAATGACTAGAAGGTTAGTAGTCATTTTAATAGACAACAGTAATGGGGTGTCATACACTTTTCTGTATCTTTCCCTAATGGCAAACCAGCAGTCGTACTGATAAACCACAGCTATGTTCAATGTGAATAAATTTTTACAAGATCATACATGTTCCACAGTGACTACATACTTAGAATTCTTGCTTTATGTTCAGTTACTATGAAGGACACTGGTGTGTTCTGAACATATAGCACCATATCAAGTTTTTCACATTTTGGAATTGGATGTGCCTGGTGTATGCCCTAACGCCATTTTTATGCACACAGCAAATATTAAAGAATAAATTGGAGTGCACTTCACTTCATTATATGGCATGCATCTGTTTTTTGTAAGATACCAAAAGGCCCTGGTGACCATATACTGTTTAATTTGGTAAAAAGCTGCACTGTTTACAGGATTCTACTGGATTGGATGTACTGCTTGTATACAGTCTGATATGGCCTTGCACCGTGTAGTTGATCAACTAGCTGATCAACAAGAAGCAAAATCTAAGTTAGCTTTTGCTTAGCATAAGACAATATTGTTTTCATCCACACCTCCACAAATGAGAATAAATGCTCCCTACACATTAGGCAATTTTTGAATCTTTCCAAAAGTTTTTGATTTAAAGAAACCACAAAATTTAGATATGTAGGGGGATTTAATGAAAACCACTGCATAGCTAGTTGAAAGATAATTTTGACAGCCTTTTAATCAGTTTTAAATCCTATGTTATTCTTTTTCACCCTGAATAGCATCACCAATTAAACCCGCTCACTGCACTTGTATTACAGCGTAGCAAGATGATCTTGTGTTGCACAGTACTCTCAAAAAAGACAGACCCAGTTTTTGGTGCATTCGGCAACCCATTCAAATTAACAGACTGCCATAAAGCAATTTGTTTTTGTCCCTTCACATTTTTGAAGAGCTTATATAAAATTTGAGTTTTGTCAGCTCTTTAGAAATTTACAAATATTATATTTGTTACCCTGTTTTGGTTGCTAATCTTTATTATATCCAAGGTTTGTACCTGTTTTTGAAAAAAAAATATTCACAATACACTTGTTTTAAACATGTGTAAACATATTACAAATTATGATCTAAAGTTTAGATCACATGGAGAAAATAGGCAGGTGGCAGCCCCTGAATTGTGACCCAACTATTCAGTAACCACCCAAAAACAGCCAGGTGGTTGCTAAAAAATGCTGGGTGGTGCACCCAGCTAAAAGGATCTGGGGAAAACACTGCACTGAGCCACCAACATACAGTATGTGATTATTGTCATTTCAGCATTTTTTCTGTTTTATGTCTGTAGTCTGTTCATCAGTTGCTGCCTCCAACATACAGAGATGTCTGGTTAGAGTGGAGTGATGCCGAAAAGAGCAAAGAGGAAAAGAACAAAATGGAATCCAACAAACCCAGGGACCAGTTCATTACCAAATTACTGAACAAGTTGAAAGTGCAGCAACAGCTGAACAAGCCAGCAAAGGAAAGTAAGGTTTCAGAAGACCCAGAAGATTCTTGGGAGAACTTAGCTGGAGATGAGGAACTGGAGCAGAAAACATTAGCTCTGGTAGAAAAGGACAATTTAGAACCAGTAAGAAACGTTTTCTGTAAGTGTCGAGATTCAGCAAAGTACAAAAGGCTACTGACTGAGCGGGGACAGCTGCCAGTGTTTGCACACAGAAACTTTATCCTGGAGACACTTAACAGGCATCGTGTTATAGTAGTGGCTGGAGAGACCGGGAGTGGTAAGAGCACCCAGGTACCTCAGTTCTTGCTGGAGGATCTGCTTTTGAACAAATGGGCTTCAGGAAAATGTAACATTGTATGCACGCAGCCCCGCAGGATATCGGCTATGAGTTTGGCTACACGAGTGTGTGAGGAGCTAGGATGCGAATCTGGACCTGGAGGAAGGGTAAGGGTGTGACCCAACTAGGCTTTACAGTTTGGATGTAGACTTTAGGTGTATCAATATATTTGAACACTTTAGTTCACCTAAAACCAAGACGAGAGGCTTTTACGGGTAAAAACATGCATAATGGGAAGATAAATAAATTGTTTGACACCAAGATCCCTTTAAAGTAGAACCATGGTCAAAAAATGTGATATGGAAGTTAATAAAGCTGTCAGTTAGTTTTCACGTCTTTAATTATTTTTAGAAATGTAGCAATCATTGTCAGTAATATACCTTGGATTCTGACAGTTAAGTTTTTACAGATTTGCTTCCACTAATAGCCCATGACATCATGGCATTGCCATCAGCCTACAACAGGGTGTATTGATGTCATATGGTGGTAGTTTTCCCTACCAAACCTTAGAATATCAGTTGATGGCCCTATGCACCACCTACTTTGCACATGTTTGAAAAACTAAAACACATCCCTATCAGCAATCAACAACATTGGGAATGTAGTTTCCAATAAGAGATGCAAAGGTTCCAAATTTTTTGGAAACTCCTTCTAACATTAGTATGGGGAATATTTTTGGTTCTTAGTAAAAAAAAAATTAACTTTCATCCTGAAAATTACCTATATGTGGAAGTAGGGCTGGAGTTTAATAGGACTTATAAAAAAAAAAAAAAAAAAAAACATGCTACCAATATTTGTACTTATAAGTGCTAAGGAATAGATTTTGTTTGGCAGAGTTTTAGACACCAATTTACTGTAAATGATTTTTTGATTTGCTTCTTAATACTGGTAAAACCCTTTAAAACGTGTCTGTTCTTGTTCCCAGAATTCTCTATGTGGATATCAGATTCGGATGGAGTCTAGGACAGGGGAATACACCAGGCTGCTTTACTGTACCACCGGAATCTTACTGCGCAAGTTACAGGAAGACAGCTTGTTAAAGAATGTAACACATGTCATTGTGGATGAGGTGAGTGGACAGAAACCTAGTGTGCTATTCATGTCGGCTACATACCTGTAGCTGTGTTTGCTAAAATAAAAGTATGCATACATGGGGAAAGTCAATCATTCTCAGTGACATAGCTTTATCAAGTTTATACTGAAACTGTGTTCAACCCAGAACTTTCTTTAAGCTTGTTGGGAAGAAGCTGTAGGCGGGTGACAGCCCCTGTATTGTAACCTAACTACTCAGTATCCACCCAAAAACAGCGGGGTAGTTACTGAAAACTTCTGGGTTATGTTCCCAGCTAAAAGGGCCTGGGGAGAACTCTGCTGAAGAGTGACAAGAATGCATATTTATCATAAATTTAGCACATAAAGAGCAAGTTTCTAACATGAAAATCCAGCCATTTTTGTGGGCAAGTGGTGAAATCTTTTTTTTGTTTTTTTTAGGTACTTAGTCATTTTAATATTTGATATCTGTACATATCTTTAATGTTGAATGAAATGAAGGGAGATCTATAGTCCTGTTTTATTTTCTTTCTTTTTTTTTCTTATTTTGGGATTTTTGGTATGTTTTGTACATGGCTGTACTATACTGTACCAGATGTTAAAATTTTATTCTTGAACTGTTGTGATATATTTTAAGTAAGATACTCAGACAAAAAAATGGTTTTAAATTCAAGAGACAAAGTCTACCTGTTGAATACTTTTTATTTTCATTCTGACATTAAACTCCTTACCTTCCAGATAAATCCCTACAGATACCTGGGAAGGTTATGATAATGACAGTATCTTATGTGTATCTCTCGATATCCAGGTACATGAGAGGACGGTGCAGTCCGACTTTCTGCTTATCATTCTGCGGGAGATCCTCCACAAGCGCTCAGACTTGCACCTCATCCTTATGAGTGCCACTGTTGACAGTGACAAGTTTTCTAGCTACTTCTCACACTGTCCCATAATCAGGATTTCAGGGAGGACCTACCCTGTTGAGGTGAGTTCATTATAGTAAAACACATGTAACTGCAGACATTCATACAAATCTATTTCCGAGAGAGAATTGTTAGAGGTTTGTCCCACCTCGCTGCTTAATTTCTTCCATATATATTGTCTTCTGAAGCTGCGGAAAATCATCTGTTGACAACTGTTGTTTGCCATATAACAGAGTTTTATTAACCACCTGGGCGTTACACTGATGTCTAGATTTCTGTACCAAAAGCGGTACACTGTTTTTCATGAATTTTTTTTTTTTAAATTGTAGACCTGTAATTTACAGAAATATGTCCGAACAGGGTTCTAGTAGATATCATGAATATAAAAAATGTTTGAAACACACAATCATGTAAAAAAAAAAAAAAAAAAAAAATTACTTTTAATAAAATTAAATAAAAGACACAAAAATCAGCTTAAACAAGAATACATAAATAAATCAAAAATACTGAAAATGCGATAATTCGGTATACTGTATAGTAATATATTTTTCTAAAACACCTGCCTAGTGTCCAACAGTCCAACGTCACATACCTATAGACAAAACCACATAAATATATTTTGTATTATTTTGTATTGGATTGGATACAGGACTTTGTATTGAATCCAATACAAAATATTTGAATTTCCCGCTACGACCCCCATCGACGGGGCGCATGCATGGACATCATCAGGAATCGCAGAGGGACGCGTACTTCCATGCAAAAAGGGGTAATTTTTTTGCATGGAAATTTATTTTAAATTGTAGGCTATAATTCACCGAATTACTCAATAATTACTTATAATTCACCGAATTACCGCATAACTCACCGAAATATGTCCAAAATTTTATAAATTTAAAAAACATAAAAAAATCTTTAAAAACAAAATTTTTTTTAAAAAAAGTGTATAATGTAATGTAATTGTACAGTAGCTTATATTATATATATATATGATACAATTATATATATATTATATAAGGATTTCTTTGTATTGGACTCAATACAGCTTTTTTGTATTGAGTTCAATGCAAAGTGATTTGAATTTCCCGCCCCGCCTCCCGCCCGCACCGACGCATGCAGCGACGTCACCGGGAATCCCCGGAGATCGTCACTGCACTCGCCGGGAGAAGAAGCAAGATAGAGGACGTGTTCGGAGGAACTGCGGGGAGAAGGTGAGTATTTTTTTTTAGAGATCGACGCTGGAACAGAACAGATGATCACAGCGGGGACCAGGTAAGTTAATGCATTTAACCACCCGACAAAAGTTGGGGTTTAACGATTTTTGCAATTTTTTTTACCCCAAACCAAGGTCGGGTTTACCGGTCGGGTGGTTAAGCAAGAAGAATAAAATAAATACTTGCGCCGGTACACAAACATTTTAACCCATTTAAGACCAGAACTCATTGAATTATACTTATTCATACCAATTTCAGTAAACTCTGCATCAATCACTCTTTCCAGATGTTCATTATGCCAAAAATCTTTCCGTAACTTTATATTGGCAGTGTATGGACATATGAGTATATGTGTTCCAGCGAACTCCGAGCTGTCACTTAAGTGACACTCCGTAGTATCCCCCTTCAATCCTTCTTGGCAGCTATATAAAAGATTATATAGGGAGGGGAAAAAGCTAAGCCAGTACAAACAGCAATTAGATTCACAAGAGGTCTATGTCATGCAAGTAAGCGAGTAGCTGAGCTTGGGAAAGGACCATTGATTCACCCAATCGTTCATTCAGAAAGTTTCATCTGCAGTCCACAGAAACATTAAACAAACTCACCCCTGCATATGAACAACAAGTTTGATTACATGATCAAGAACTATAATTATTAGTCCCTAATTATTAGTGTAAAGTCTGCAGCTGTTGAGGTGCATGTGCTGCTTGTTCCCAGGTATGGTGTAGGCAGAAAAATATCTTCTTGGCATGGGAGACTGTACTCAATAATGTTTATTAGTAGTCGTTTACTCAAGTAGTTTATTTAGTAGAATGTTTATTAATAGTCAATCTTTTGGTTGAGTAGATTTGGATGTGGGCTTTTTTATTGAGCTGTTGTCTATATGTCTGTTCAGGTGTTCCACTTGGAGGATACTATTGAAGAAACAGGATTTGTACTGGAGCAGGACTCTGAATATTGCCAGAAATTCCTTGAGGATGAGGAAGAAATTACCCTTACTGTGACAAGCAAAGGTGGAGGCAGCAAGAAATATCAGGTAAACAAGTAATTTAAAGCATCCAAAATGTAATGCATTATGGGATTTAAATACTGATTTCTGGTACCAAATATCTGGTGATTTACATTGCAGGAGTTCATTCCTGTGCAGTCAGGATCTGGGATAGAAGGGAACCCCGTTTATCAGAACTTCAGTGCCCGCACTCGTCATGCTGTGTTATATATGAATCCCAACAAAATAAACCTGGACCTAATTTTGGAATTGCTGGTCTACTTGGGTATGTTACTAATTTGTGTCATTTCACATAAACAAACAAGAAATTTAACACATCAGCAGTCTTTATGGTATTTAACCCTTCAAAGGAATCCTGTACTTCGACTATACATCAGCATTCTTTGCTATAGAAGATACTACTTTTCTGCCTGTTATGTGATCCAATGCTTCTTGAGTCACTGAGCCTAATTTTTTAAAGCTCCAAGGCTGGAGAGGATACACATCGGTGAACATAGGTGATCCAGCAAACCTTGAATAGATCTGGTACAGGATTCAAAACATTTGCTAGGTAATAGCAAATGACTTTGAAGAAATCTATTCCATGTTTGCTGAACCACCCAGCTTAAATAAAAGTGTATCTTCTTCAGCTTTGGAGAGCTTTAATAAATCAGGCCCACTGACTTGGAATAAGTTAGCAGACATTCTGACTTTTCTTTGAGTAAAGTAAATTTTTGTTCTAAGTCAATGAGCCTGATTTAATAAAGCTCAAACCTAGAGAGAGTACACTTTCATCAGTAAAGCTGGAAGATTCAGCAAACCTGGATCCCCCAGCAAAATGTAAAATTATGTGGGATGGTTATATGTGTTGGGATGGAGAGAGGGCAGGAGATGGGCTTTACAAAAACACAGTACCGCAAATATTTTTTTAATTTGTTCTTTGGATCCAGTAATCATAGCTTTTTCACAATCCATTGCTTATTTCTTACCCTCACTGTATCTATGTGATAGGTGCAATGGGTCATTGTACTTTGTGTTCTGTTTTTACTTACTAGATAAATCCTTGAGTTTAATGTCTTTTTTGTGTCTTGTTTTTTCCCCTCATCAGACAGAAGCCCCCAGTTCAGGAATGTAGAAGGAGCTGTACTAATATTCTTACCTGGCCTTGCTGATATACAACAACTTTATGACCTTCTGTCTGTAGACAAGAGATTCAATGACCGGAGGAGGTAATGACTAGTAGGAATGTGACACATGAATACAGACTGATTTAAAAAAATTGCTTTTTATCTGAATTGAGTAAGCTTTTATATTTTTTATTGACACTTTGAGGTTTTATCTGACCAAACAGCATTTTTTTAAAAAAAGCTGGAGGCTGTTTCTGACTACTACTGAAATTGCTAATTGCCTGCCTGTTATTCAGCGTTCGTGGATTCAGTACTTTTAGTCACTAATCCTAAACAAGTATACAAATTAGGAGTTCTGACTTTCTGCCTGTTTGTTCCAGGTCAACTAGGTATAGTACTGAAACAGAAGGAGCCATGTAGCTAGAACTATGCTAAGCTAGAATTGTAGAAGTAGTTCAGCAATGGCAGCACCTTTGTTTCTCTCACTACAGGTTTCCATAAAACATACTCAGGTAAGGCAAAGGGACAAGTTTTATTGTCCCCCTTCATAACAGCACATACTAATGTGTTCATCCATTAAAAGTGATAGAAGGAAATATCTGTGACTTTCAGGTATGAAGGAGCACATGATTGGCTCCATTTCCTTCCACCTGTCAGCGCTTTCACTGGGTGATTGAACATGGGGTGGGAGGGGAGTCCTTGTTTAATCCATATGTCCAGTGAACCGTATTTGGAGTGTTTATTGCCTGATTCTGTATTTTCCTTTTTTTTTTTTTTTTTTAGAATTCCTTATTCTAAAGCAAAAATACAGATAACTGTTCCATTATCTGAGTCACAGATTACTGTTGCTTTTTTCAGGTACAAGTTGATAGCTCTTCATTCCATCCTCTCCAGTCAGGATCAGGCTGAAGCCTTTGTAATGCCACCAGCTGGAACCAGAAAGGTAATTCATATGAACATTTATTCTATATTTTGATATATTTTAAAACAGTGATCACCAACCTTTCCAACTTCACAGACCACTAAATTCACCGAACTTGGACATGTGTCACTCAAAGGGGAAGAAACTTCCCCCAGAGTGATGTCACTGAAATCTGGGGGGACAGTGGCTCAGGGCTGTGGACGCAACAAAAGTTGTGTCCACAGCCCTGTGCTACTGTCCCCCCAGGATGTTTAGCAAGCAGGTCTAAGCTTGGGATGGAAGAGTGGGTGGGTTGTGTCCATACAGGGGACAGAGCCGTGGAACCACCAACATTTTTTGGGGACCACTGGTTGGTGACTGCTGTTTTAAAGAAATGCAACAGTTATTCCAATTATATAAGATTTTACCAGTAGGTGGCACTGCATGTACATTCTTTATTTGCAGCTTCTGATACCATAAAATTCAGGAACTGCTAGAAGGCTGACCTTTCTATGTTACAACATGTTTGGGTCACAATCACAAATTGATTTCTCTATGGAATGTAAAAGCCCCCTCTTCTGTTTTGTGTAATTTCTATGACATGCCTGGTGATGTATCTAGTTGGAAGTTTGTCTGGTCCATAGTTGGGGATTTAGAAAGAAGAAAGTATAATATGCATTTACTTAACAAACCTGATATGTCTCACAGACACCTAAAAACAGACACTAAAAACATTGTTCTTGATTACAGATTGTACTGGCAACAAACATCGCTGAGACTGGTATCACAATCCCTGATGTGGTGTTTGTCATAGATTCTGGAAAAACAAAAGAAAACAGGTGATATCCTAACTCTGGCTATGCTTTTTGCCGTAATTCAATTTATTTTCCTAACATTGTTTTAATGTGCATTTGGTGTTCATGTTGTGATTGTAATTTTTTTTGTGTTTTTGCTCTCAGATATCATGAGAGCAGTCAGATGAGCTCCTTAGTGGAGACTTTTATAAGTAAAGCCAGTGCACTGCAGCGTCAGGGAAGAGCTGGCCGTGTCAGGGAAGGGTACTGCTTCCGTCTCTATACCAAGGAGAAGTAAGTAGCTTGGAGAAATGCTCTTATGATTTCTGTATATCGGTTGTTTGTGTCTAATTTCCATTTAACCCCCTGAGGGTACAGATTACAGTTGTTGTCATGTAGGTTTTTTGAAAGCTGTGAGAAAAGTATTTGACAAAGTACTGGATCACTCACTGTAAATACTGAGCTAAAAGCTTACCTTTCTGTTTTTTTCTATACTGTAAATGCATAAGTGCCAGACTAAAGTATTTTTAAAATAATTATTTAGAAAGTTGGAAAGTGTGTGTGTTTATTGAGGGGGGGGGGGGGGGGTTGTAGTTGGACTTTCTTTAGTCTACCAGGGAGCCCATTTTGGGAGATTTTATATCCTGTTTACACCAGGATAAGAAATTAAGGAGAAGGGGTATCCCCTGGACTGGAAGACAATAAAAGTTTAACAGGGGTTGTAATCTTTCCCCATTAGGCTTTTTGTTTTTTGGTCAGCACCTACTAGAAATATTTGGTACTATTTTGTGTTCCCTTTCCCTCTGTCACCTGCACAGCAAGTGAATGAAAACCACAAATGTCAAAAACCTGGTGGGGATTTTATCCTTTCCATACTCTGGCCCTAGCAAAAAGGAATTGACTGAGTTTGAGTGTGAACAGAACTCAGCTGCATCTCTATATACTTTGTGTATTTATCCTGTTTTATTTATTTCTAATCCTTGTTTTTGTAACTTTTATTTGAAGATTTCACAGTTTCATGGAGTATTCTGTTCCAGAAATATTGCGAGTGCCATTAGAAGAGCTTTGTCTACATATCATGGTGAGGGTTTTGATTTGTAAAGCACTGCATATTCATCTGTGTGAATTAACTAACAGTCGCTCATGAGTTTTAAGGAATTTTCACACAACATATAAAAAATTGGTTGTAGCAAATGGGACAAAAGTGTAATGTCCTAGGATATTTCTTTTCTGGGCAAATATTCCCTTTGTCATCTCTTTTCTAAGCAGATGTTCCTAAAGTGTTTTCTTCCAGGATTCATTGTTTTTGGTGTATTCTCTCCTAGAATTGAATGTGTTTAGGGTATACTTGCTTTGAGTGAATATTTTGCATCTAAATTTCAGAAAATAACATTTTGCACATAATAAAAACATTTGCAAGGTTATTATTCATGACACCTGCATGAGTGCTTATACAACCATACAGTTTTTTCGTTTTATTAGATTAGTAGGTTTAAATCAAAACACTTTATGGCAATATACAATATCTTGCAGAAAATGTTTTAAACCAAATAAATAAAAGCTGATTATTGTAAGAACCCCTAGCAGTGTTGTATGGTTGGCCCTGTAAATGCATTTTTTTCTAGACAGTTTGGTCTGCATACAAATTAGAGGAAAATATAAATAAATACATGAGAACAAAAAATTCTTACATTTAACGCTATTATCAAACAGTAACATCATCAACAAATGTAAAAGTATCAAAAAGTACACAATTACCTACTATCCATTTACATTACTACTGTGTGTAATAGACTAATTGTTAAATGTAGTGTGTTTTGTTTTTTTTTGTAACATTGCTCATTTGGGAAGTTATCTAGGGAAAGCAATATATATATATATATATATATATATATATATATATATATATATATATATATATATATATATATATATAAACGAAAATGGCTCCTCTAATAACTGCAGTGTGCAGCTATTCGATGTGTTGTGATGTGTGATGTTCTATTTGTATCACCTGTATTTTTATATCTCCTACTGTTTTGTATTTTGCTGTGACAGAAGTGTGATCTTGGTTCCCCTGAAGAATTCCTTTCTAAAGCATTAGACCCTCCACAACTTCAAGTGATCAGTAACGCTATGAACCTGCTACGGAAAATCGGGGCCTGTGAGCTGGCTCAGCCAAAGCTCACTCCCCTGGGGCAGCATCTGGCCGCACTGCCTGTTAATGTGAAGATTGGAAAAATGCTCATTTTTGGTGCTATATTTGGCTGTCTGGATGCTGTGGTAAGTCAGAATGTTTGTTTTTTGCTCTTTAAAAACGTTCATGCATTTTTGGCCCAGATTGGCCCTTTATTAACCTGTTATTGTTTTTTGTACTGTACAAAGTCTCTAGAACTTATTCCACTGAAGTAAATATTAATATTGCCGTATGATTGCTCCACAACAGGCAACTCTGGCTGCTACTATGACTGAAAAGTCTCCGTTTATAACACCTATTGGCAGAAAGGACGAAGCAGACTTGGCAAAATCCTCCATGGCACTTGCAAACTCTGATCACCTGACCATCTTTAGTGCTTATGTGGGGTAAGACATAGAAGGAAGATTTTAGGAATCGTTTCTGTGTGAGTAACAGATTGTAACCTCTATAGGAGAACTTTTTTGGAGTTTTAAAATGGGAATGCAAAAAAAAAATGTTACATTCTTGTATTTAAAACTTTAAAAGTAAAGATGGGATTTTACTGGTTTTACTTTGTGTGTATTAATGAGCCAGAGGTATTAAAATTAAACTTAACCTGACCTTAAAGTACAAGGTGACCATTTTGCTAAGAGCAGGCACCTTGTAGTCCTTTTGTTGGTCTTCGTACTGATTCCTTAGTGCCTTGGATTTGAGGACCAGACTATGAACCGCACCTTCAGTCCTTGCCATGTTTCCTAGCCCTGGTTCTAGGGAACAACATTGGGTTTACAAAGTGTACAAATAAACAGAAAGGCATTTATGGTCAACAGGTTTAAAGAAATCAAGTTTGAGAAACCCAGGTTTATATGAAGGTAATCTAGTGGTATAAAGAACACAGTGTGGTATAAAGAAATATAAATTTGTGTTTCAGGACAAGGGTAGACGATGTGATTGCTAACAGTTAACTGATTCCTGTTACTCCCAGTTATATAGGCCATTAAATTAACACATTTTTTTCTGCAGATGGAAGAAGGTCCGATCAGAAGGATTCGCCTCAGAAATGAGTTACTGTAGGAAGAACTTCCTGAACAGAAAGGCTCTTCTAACTATAGAGGTACTGACACAGAATACTATTGTAAAAAAAATTACTTGAGTTATCTCAGGGACATTCTAAAACATGATAGTTGTTCTTGTTACATTCAGGATGGAATACATTTTATGTTACATTCAGGAAGGGATTAGATAGATCTTTAAAATAGACTAAGGCTGCATACACATGTGCAATAATTGTCGTTGGAAAGGATCTTTCACGATTCTTTTCAAGGACAAAATACTGAACGATGCATGAACGATGTACAGCGCCTTTCTGCTCTATGGAGAGGGGAGAGGGGAGAACGACGGAGCGACACCCCACTGCACTCTCGTCTAATATCAGCCCTAAGGTGATAGCCTATGTATTGTTTCTGATTTGCTATAGATTACCAATCCACTTTGCTATTTTACGTTCCTTGGGGATTATGGTGAATATGTGGTATGTCCTCATTATAATGTGTTGTATTTTTTAGGATGTGAAACAGGAATTGATTAGGTTGGTGAGAGCAGCAGGGTTCCATTGTCCTGGATCTGTATCTCACAATGGTGTTTATGGAAGCGAGGACAGAAAAGCTCTCTCGAAGGAGGAGATGTCTCTCCTTAAGGCCGTGCTCACTGCTGGACTGTATGATAATGTTGGCAAAATCCTCTTCACAAAGTCAGTAGATATGTCAGAAAAGCTGGCGTGCATGGTGGAAACAGCACAAGGAAAAGCACAAGTACACCCATCCTCTGTGAACAGAGACCTACAGACCTATGGCTGGCTGCTTTACCAGGAGAAGGTGAGGCCTTTGTGATCTGCATACATGATCAAATTGTTTATACCTAATACCTTTGGTGTAAACTATAGGATTTACGTAGATATATGTAACTTTTCAACAGTTTTTTGCACTAGCAGTAATAAGATTTTAACAAAGTGAAAGTGTTTTAGAACAGGGTAAGGCTTTATAATATTAAAAGCACAGTCTGGAGCACAGTCAGAAAACAATGCTTTTCAAGTATTCCGAGTAACATTCGCTCACTATAGAAGCTGTAAAGGAACTGTTGCAGAACTGCATGGTGATCAGGAGCTACCCAGGGTATCATTAACACATTAAGACTGATGACATCTAATGTGAAAAAATAGGTAATTTGAGGGGCAGCTCTGTATTAAATTTGTGCATTGAAGTCTGAGCCAAGCAGAATTCTTGCCAAAGTTTATACATACCAGTGCTTTTGTAATATTCAGCAGGCTTTGTTTAGCGTACTTTGTGTGTGACTCTACCACCTGGTTTTATGTGTTGGATTAGCTCAACACCATGGCAATAGTAAAATATATACACAATTTGTAAGTAGGAAATGCAAGATAGCCAAATAATATAATATCGTCCATATCTAAGATCGCTGTTACTTCTGCAGGTTAAATACTCCAAGATCTTCCTCAGAGAAACCACACTGGTGTCTCCTTTCCCGGTCCTCTTGTTTGGTGGTGATATTGCAGTGCAGCATCGGGAACGTCTTCTGACCGTAGATGACTGGATTCATTTTCAGGTACAGACTGTGAGGATGTCAAGGTGTAAACACTGGATATATGGTGGTGTTATTACCATCTTGTCACCTTTTTACTTTCATTTTTTATGCTTCTTTGCATTTTGTTGACTTTCTGCTTCCTTCCACTTTTACTAGTGTCACAACCATTACTGTACACATAAGAGTTCCCATATACAGAGGCTTGTGGGCTGTTCTCCCCAGAAACAGAATTGTCTACCCACACAGATTATTTTGTATTCTTCTGCTCAGATTTGTTCTGTATTTTTTCTCCAGGCTCCAGTAAAGATTGCAGTCATTTTCAAGGAGTTGCGGGTTTTAATTGAATCTGTTCTGAAGAAAAAGCTACAGAACCCCAAAATGTCTCTTGAAGGTAAGTGATCTTTTCTTTACAAGTACTAACACAATAATTCTAAGGTTTTATCTGAAACCGAATATGGAGAGAGATACTAAGCATATAATTCATATAATACAGCTGGTATCCTACATTCAATCAGATAGAAACATGACTTGGCTCTCTATAATATACTCACAGATTTTACCATTCTCCTAAGAGAGGAAGTATTTTTTACTACATATTCGCTATATCTAAACATCCCCCCACGTGTTGTACTCAACACACACTTACCACACTTGCACACTTTTTCTTTATGTTGTTTATTGAGCACAATAAAGTAAACCTGCTGGCTCTTTCTACCTACTAAATTTTTCCAGAAGGGAGAGCAGCCCCTTACATGCAAACAAAGTTGTGTAGTTTGTGGAGAGCTTCAAGAACTTTGAGTCCATCTTTAATATGTAGGTTATGACCCAGACAAGGTCCGCTGTGTCCCACTTCACACAGATTTTCACACTTGACAGCTCAGAGCATTTTATTACAGCCACATATTAGTATGTTTGGCATCTGTAGATACCTGCTTTTCACTCCAGGGGCAGTTTGCTAGGTTTAAAGTATCATTTGATTTATATTGTCAAACCATTTTTTCTCTTTTTATCCTTTTAATGCTTTCCCAAAGAATTACCCGATGTTTCCTCTTACACATCAGCGATAAATTATTATTGCTGCATTAACAAAGGCATAAGCTAAGTGGGCAACCTCAAGACCGGGGGATTATTATTCATATTTCTTTTCGATAGCTTAATTTGTTAACACATATACATAAGAGCAGCTCAGCTTGTGCATATTTGTATTATTTTTAAATCATTTAGTACAATGGTTAATGTAAATTAATTTGTAAAAATATTATAGCTGGTACAGTGGATCTTGTATAGATTATGTGTCAGTAAAGCTGTATATTCATGTGCAATAAATATTTGTTCTGCTTCTGCAGATGACAAGATTTTGGGTATCATCAGAGAACTGATAAATACAGAAAAATGAAGGCAGCATTCCAATCCCAAGGATTGTTCTACATGGATAAATAAATCAGTCAGAGACACAACCATATAAATACTGTGGTATTTCAGCACTACTGTATATGATCAGTTTCTTTTTCTTCTCAATGTTGCATACAGCGTTGATGAGATTCTTTTATTTTACGTATTAAAGAATTGAAAACATTTATTGAATTTAAAATAAAATATTGTGTCATAATCATGTGCCTGTTTTATTGAAATTGCCTTTTGTAAGGTCTGTGTAGAAGTGACCAGTTCTGGGAAAAAAAAATTTATTTTAATAAAAAAGCTTCTTGGGTTGTGTAAAATATCTAAAAGAATAAATAGCACAGGCCGTAGTACTCACTTTTAGCTTAGACCTACCCCCAAAGTACTCTCTGTACCACATCCTTAGTTTTCGGACTGAATAATGGACATCTAGAAGACTTATATTGTTTATGCAGGACTTAATGAGAATGGGGGAGACCATCACCACCCTATATTTCTGGGGGCCAGTTAGCTGATCTTCTGGGGTGCTTTAAAGTGAGGAAATATGGGAGCAGTCATTCCTAACCAGTTTTCAGTGTGCAGGCTTCAGAGCTTTAATTTTAGTGAGTCAAAAACAAGGTTTCAGACTGTCGTGTGTTGGACCAACAGTAATACTTGTACACAGACTGATACACAGAGTATATTGTCGCATCACAGGGGTCGGTTGACAACTCTTTTCAGATTGTGCAAATCTACAGACTCTGTGTCAGTGTAACTTTACCATAAAAGACTAAACTTTCCACTAGTAATGGCTATCCAGACATTTCACCTTCTCATAAGATAAAGAGCAGGCAACAGGGTAACCTGCCAGGAGCAGCTGACAGTAAACACACATTTAGGTGTAATCATAAAATCCAACTGACCTGAATTTTAATAAAGAGTAAATTATTTTGTGCTTGTTTGGAGGTATTCCATGTCTTTTTAACTGTGTTGAATCATTCCTTTTTATGATGGTAACAAATGCTGTTTTTAGCAGTCCCAGCTGACTAGCACAATCCTTATCCAAATATTACACAAACTGTGCTTGATTTATTAAAGCTGTTCAAGACTGGAGAAAATATACTATCATGGGAGAACCTGGGTGATCCTGCAAACCTGGAAAAGATCTGGTCCAGGATTAAAACATTTGCCTCCTAATGATTTTAATAAAACCAATGCAGGTTTGCTGAATCACCCAGGTTCTCCATTGATAGGTTATCCTCTTCAGCTTTGGAGAGATTTAATAATCCTGGCTTATTGTGACAGTAGTACTTACATAAAATGGACAGGTTTAATCACATGCAGATGACCTGTTACATAAAAGCATGAATGAAGAACCTTAACATGTTTCACAGGCTAGGTGCTTACTCATAATGTGTGGAGGGGGTGAGAACTGCATACCTTTCTTTTATACAGGAGTTCTTCTTTAAAGTAAACAAGTCACATTGGTCAGGAATAGTTGCTGTTCTGATTTCCCATTTTATATTATAAATCCAGTATTTGGCGCACAAAACAGCACACTGATTGTTAGTTTATTTAATGTCTTTCAGCAGCTTATGTAATAAGATAATAATTAAACAGAGGTATTTGCAACTGTTTGCTCTTCAAACCACTGTATAGTTCTTGCATCAGTATGAAGTAACTGAAGGAAATGTTGTGTTTACCAAGAAGTACCAAACACCTTTCTTTTACAAAGGGCATTAACTGTAGCATACCTGAGCAGCTAGATCACCCAGTTGTATATACTGCACAATCCTTTCTACTGACAGTACCGGGCTTTGTTATACAAGGACAATTAGGCAGAACCTAAAAAATGTTGTAAATACATCTAAAATATATTATCCTCTGTAAGTCATCTTATTAATGTGCATTGGTACTTTTTTTTAAATTGGGTTAATTATAAAAAAATGATCTCCCAAAACACATAAAGCTACCTAATTTTATTTAGGCCCTGCTTGTGATGCCTAATCACCTGTGGCCCGTTGAGTCATGGGGTCTGATTTATTGAAGCCCTCCAAGGCTGGAGAGGATACACCTTCATCATTGAAGCTGGGTGATCCAGTAAACCTGAAATGGACTTCTTTAAAGTAATTTGCTACTTCTTAGTAATTTTTTTCAATCCTGGACCAGATCCATTTCAGATTTGCTGGTTTACCCAGGTTCACTGATGATAGTGTATCCTCTCCAGCCTTGGAGCCCATGGACACTGCAAAACCTTTACTGGTGTCCTGTGATATCTTCCACCAAGGGGTTGGAAGAAGATCCTTTAGGTCACTTTTTCTGTTGGCCTGTTTTATTTTATACACATCCCATACACATGCATCTGACCATCCACAAAATCTGAACTCTTCATCACGGCAGGTCCATTGCTCCCTGGTCCAGTTCTAACACTCCTGGCATGGACATTCTCGCTGGTCTGCAATTACTGAGCCCCATATACATTAAGCTGCAAGTAAGGTCGCATTGTATTTTACCTTTTCTTACTCAGAATACTCAAACTAGACCTAAACTAGAAAGGGAAACCAAGTAGGGTTTAATAGCTAATAATGGAAGTAGCTGACGCCTTGTGGTTCCAGATGTTAAGTTGGACATTCATTGGTTTTAACTGTATGACAGGTTCACTTTAGAAAAGGACATTTTGGCAATACTGGAATGGATATTAGCAGTGGTAGTGAAATGCATTGGGCAGGAAATGTGTAGCCACAGCATTAATTTCATGCTGCTGTAACACAATACAATGGTAATCATCACCGTAATTATATGGTAGATGGAAGTCTGTCAGTGACATAAGGCGCCAGTAAATGGATTGTTTGCTAAATGCCTGGATGAAATGATTAAGCATGAAGATAAGGATGTGACTATATGCTGTGTTGACATTTTCTTCCTTCTTGATGAAAACTACAAATGTTAAAGGAAATACTAGTGGTTTTATATTATTTTTCATTACTGATTATGGTGGGAACTAAAAGATAACATTTCAAAATATACTTGTGTATTTGCCAAAACTGTGCAGTGAGCCCTTAAAGACTAATGTAATCAATAAAAAAACTTTACCCATCCTTGGGGAAAAAAACAAGTCTATACTCCAGACAGGGAAAAACAAAAAAAACCCAACATTTTTATAAACTAGGGAGGAGAGACCTGGACCACCTGGACCTTTTCTGGTGTCTCCTTTTTATATTTCCGTAAGACCATGTCAGAAATAGTAGGATTCTAATGCTTTTTTTTAAAAAAAAGATGCAATCAGACAGGCAATGTCCATTCTGCAATAAAATAGCCTTAGCTGCATAATTGCAATTTTTTTAATAGACTCATCTCTCTCTGTTCTGTTGCCGGCACCGCCATCTTCTTCCTTCTCCTGATCTTCATCAATCTTGATTGGTGGGGCCTAAATGATATAATTCCTGTGCATCCATGCAGTAGTTCATTTAGTCCTGGAAGACCATGTGGATGCTGCTGACCATTTGATTGTTATAATAACAATGTGTTAGGACACAGCAATAGCTGCTGTGTTTGTTCTCCCTATCAGTGTGAGCTATTGTCAGGATGTGTGCACCCCATGTTTCACCTGCTGGTGGCACTGTGTAACTGGAACTTTATGGAAATCAACTATTAGCAGGTGGCCTTTTGTCAGGATGACTGCAATGCCTTGTTTCACCTACTGGTGGCACTATGTACCTGGACATCTATGGCTTTCCACTATCCTCAATACACCCACCTGTATACTGTCTATTTAATTTGGAACTTTCACTGTGAGATTGGGTACACTTTAATTTCTGATTTGGTTGGTGTTCTGACCTGGAAAGAGTATGCAGCTCAGGTGTTCAGCTAATATTCACACAAACTCGTCACATTGTTATCGGTATGCTTATTTCAGGTGTGACTAACAGTACTGAACCTAAAAATTCAGCTTCACATCCAGGCAAATAGCATTTTTTACAATGAGTTTATCAATGGCAGCTCCCATCATCTGTCAGTGTTCGGTCTGTTTTAGGGACTGAAGGTTGACTGAAGAATTGTTCTGTTTGGCCTAGGGAAAATTTGGTGCAGCTGCATGATAGGGCTAGCTAATGTTATGTATGTTTGGACAGACTTTTCGATCCTGTTCCATTATGGCAACTATTATTTTATTGGACAATGCATTGAGTTGCATCAAAAATCATGCATGTTGCACTTTTAAGAGTGCATAAAACAGGGCCACATGACAAAGTAAAGAATTGTAATGTGTGGTGCAATTTTGCCTAAAATGTAATTTACAATGTGCTTAGGCCACGTTCCCACAATTGTGTTGCAGTAACAGACATATATATGTTTTGGGATGCCAGTGCAAGTGTGATTTTCATGCATTGAAGATGTAAAGGCTGCCTTAACACAATGCACATGAGTGCACTGCCATACTATGAATAGCAATAAGTCCCTAATCATCAGAAATATATCTGTAATATTCTATAATACACTCATAGACAGTATTGTAAAAACTTACCTGCCAAAGCACCCCACTGTAGTCCTGCGATGGCTGTAATGACCCTCATTGTTCTGTCACTGCCACTGACATTTTTTCCATGATCTCTTTCAGGACTGGCATCCTCAGCCATCTTTACTAGCTCATTGGCTCTGTATGGATGGTGTAACTCCCCTGCATACATCACTTTGTTTCAGCACAGAATCATGCTGAGACTATAATCTAAGGTACACTAAAATAAAGTGCTGACAGGCTGGTACAAACATCTTTGACAGAAGACGCCTGCAGTCTCATACACTTTGCTTACACAAAAAGTGGTTAAAAATTCCATGTGATAGCTCTGGTAGCTCACCAAAAATCAACAAATAAAAAAAAGATAAAAAGAACACATTATAAAGACCCAGTCTCCCTCAATAAAACGTCAGATTATATCTTGAACATACCTCCTGGTATGCTTTGCGCATGTTTGAAAACGACCGCCCTGTGGTCATAGATGATATGTGAATGGAAACTTTCTAATATTGTCAACAAGATTGTGTAACCATTTTTTCCTCCTTCCATATTATATTAGTATACTTTCATGTGTCTGTCTTTTTTGTTGTTTCCTTTTGTTTCTGTTTCGTTTTTCTTGTTTTTTTTTGTTTTTTTATTTATTCCATGTATATTTTTCTACACATTTGTAGATTTTATGTCAATCTATTTGTTATAACCCTGATTGTTGTTCTGTTTTTGTTGTTATTTATTGAAACATCCTTCAATAAAAAGTTTTAAAAAATAATAACAAAAGAACACATTACAAAGATACCATTGAGCGCAGTTTTAAGTTTCAACTCCAGGGGGAGACAGATCATTACCTTTTTCACACTTCCTATAGTCACAATTCATATGTTGGCAGAGCTTCATGTGCTGCAAAATGCTGAATGTGTATAAATGGTCCCTTCCACTGAGATGTCTATCCTAAACTTGTCTATCCATTAAACTATGCATTGGGATACATTGCTGTACCCCTCAGAATAAATGCACTGGCTTAATTCAATGCATGTTAATTCATGGAATGGGCTTGATTTACTAAAGGAATGTAGGCTGTTCATAGAGCAAATTTCGTACAAGGAATAATGCATTTAGCTTAGTTAATGAGAAGAAGTTATGCTGACTTTACCATACTACATTGCAACTAACAGAGTACATAGATTTATGTGCTTCAGTCCTTGTCCCCAGGCGAAGCTCACAGACTATGAAATCCACACTTATATACAATACTGAACAATGCTGGATTTACAAATTCATATCAGAAGTCTGTAACCAGATATAATCACCTCTATTCTGATCCATTAAGTAATCCGACCAATAAGATTGGTGATAGGATGTAGGGTAAAATAATACATTTATAGGACCCAGAATTTATACAATGTTTCTTCTGAAGAAAATTAAACATTGTCAATGTCTGTAGCAGTTTGCTACTGATATGTTTCCAACCCCTTAACACTTTCTATACTTTTTTCAGTTTTTAACACACAGTAACTTGGCATTCATATTATTTAAAGCTTAAACTATACCAATAAAATATAATTATGAGTAGGTAGGTTATCTGTTCCAGGCGAAGCAGTCAATGTCTTTTCTGCAATAAACCAAACTTCTTTTTAACTTAATTAAACTAAACTATCTTTTGCAATGTTCACTGAGTTTTGCACAACTCATTGTATAATCCTGGCATACCTGGCTGTCAAGAATGAATGAAGTGCATGACAGGTAGATCATTCTAGCCTAGCCAATCAAGATGGATGAAGATTCTGAACTTAAGAGGAGCAAGTAAAGATGCTGGCACCTGTGATTAAATAAGGAGTGGTGAGTGTACTTAAAGCAAATCTTTTAATAAAATAAAACAATTACACTTGCCTTTACTTCCACAAATCCCTCAATCTCTCTGCAATAGGCTTCTATTCAGTCCCAGATTCTTTCTTCTTCCTGGTGTGAAGGAAACATCAGGTGCCACCTTCTTCTTCTTTCGTCTTCCAGCTTCCTAAAGAGAAGTGGGGTGCAGGAGCAACCCTGTAAGGTTTATTTTTAGTCATAGTCCCAATAGTTCCATTGGTATTTGTTCAAGTGACCTCTGTCACCAAGATCTAAAGCAGTGTTTCTTGATCTATTTAACGTAGGGGAACCCCTTGAAAATACTTTCAGGACCTCAGGGAACCCCTTCTATAATTACTATATAAACAGCTGACAGTCCATTACAGTGGTTGTCAGAGATTTTTGTCAGAGATTTTTGGCTACAGATAGCCAAAAACCTTCTTGACGTCAGTTACAGTGACATGAGAAGCACAAATTGCTCGTTGCACTTCTGGAGGAACTGTAGGGTTCCATGGAACCCTGGTTGGGATACACCGAACTAAGGTAATGGGAGATCCAAAATTTGGAGTTGTCCTGGGAGAAGTAATATAAGGGTATTCTATGTTTTCCAAAATAATTGCGTGAGAGGAGGTATATCCCAATTTCTGCTCTGAGAGAATTTAAAAGGGGAATATTCCCAAAATTTAACAGGGCTTCCCCTGATCCTTAAATTTATCCAACTAAAAGAAAAGTTATGGTTTTAGGTACTCTTTAAGTTGGCACATGGTTTGATTTGACAATCTGTTACCCTTTCATGGTCAATGCATCAGGCCATATGCTGCTGCTTCGTTTACCAAAAAATTAAAAATATCTCTCGATCACTGCACTCAGCTCCACACTCTTCCTGCACTCAGCTTCCTCACCCAGTCTGTTGGAATAATTTCCTGATTGGATTTTTTAAAATTCTTTGGGCCATTTACACCTGTCTGTTTTGCTGCAAAGATCTAATTGCCATAATGTACCATGCAAATATCAGTGCATTGCAGTGCCATTTATTTTCGATGGGAGCTCACTAAGCCAATGTACCTCTGATGAACATGCAGTACACTGATATTTGTGGTAAGTCACTACTGTACATTACGGTTTGCTGCATCATATGGGTCCATGCAGGCCTAACCAATGACATGCTAAAACCTATTCCCTGTATTAGGCCTAATCCACACCAAAGTGGCATATACACACTGATACAAAATGAAAATAAAAGATGCTGCATTTAAACACAGACGGACTGATTATTTAAAGCCCTTCAAGACTAAGGAAGATATAATATCTTGAGAGAACCTGGGTGATCCAGCAAACCTGGAATTGATGTAGTGCAGGCCAACTAATAGCAAATTTTTTTTAGGAAATCCATTCCAGGTTTGCTGGGTGCCCAGGTTAACCCATGGTGGTTTATCCTCTTTAATAAATCAGGCCCTGTGTGACACATTGCAGCATTCTTCAATGCTTCACAGTGCACTGCAGCAGGTATTAGGAAAAAAAAAAGGATTTTGGTTTCTGCTGTGAATATTATGAATGAAGTGCGCATCAATGCAACACAAAAAAAAGATTGCTAACTTGATTGCCTTAATCCACAGAAGCTTCATTCATGCAGAATGAAATGCACATGGTGTGAATCCAGCCTTTTTGTGTCTGTCCCGGTGCATTGAAATCTAGGCTTCTTAAAGCGGAACTAAACTAAAAAATCACACTTACCTTTAATCCTACAGATCCCTCGATGGAGCTGGTCTTTCCCACAATCTGGTCTCGTGTTGTCCTGGAATTCCTTTTTGTCCAGACCCGGAGGAAGCGATCTTTATTCTTTTCTTTGGTCTTCTTTCTTCGTCACCTGATCACTGCACAGGTGCGAGATTGGGTGACATAGCTGCTGTAAAGGTAGGGAAAAAAGAGAGCCCATCTCACTGCACATGCGTAAGATCGGCATCTCTTTCCCTTAAGAGTAAAAATGCCTGAGATTAGGGCATGTGCAGAAGAAGCAGCCAAAGCCTCCCGGGAGGCGTGATGTAGGTATGCCAGGGAACTCTGCGCTCCCATTGTCCTGATCACTGCAGCCATCAAGACTTAAAGGGGCAGTGCTGCACCCCTTTTTTTAAAAAAAAAAAACATTTTTACCTTATATAAAAAAGGTTGTCTACCCTTATTTGTAAAGAAAAAATGTTGAGTTTAGGTACGCTTTTACAAGATTTTTTAAAATAATATCTTGTATTTATATAGCACCAACATATTACGCAGTGCTGTACAAGATCTGTAGTCATTTGACTAGCTGTCCCTCAAAAGAGCTGGCAATCAAATGTCCCTACCATAGTCATTACTAGGTCTAAAGACAATTTTACCTAGCTGTATATTTTTGGATGTGGAAGGAAACTTATTATTATTATTATAATTATTATTAATACACAGGATTTATATAGCACCAACATATTATGCAGCTCTGTACATTAAATAGGGGTTGCAAATGACAGATGAATATAGACAGTGATACAGGAGGAGGAGAGGACCCTGCCCAGAAGAGCATACAATCTAGTAGACTCATGTAAACACAGAGAACATACAAACTCCATGCAGATAGGTTCCTGGCGGATACAATGCCCATTACAACAAAGTGTGAATGGATGCGTTGCATTGCTTGATGTTTCAAGTTATGTTTTATTACTGATAAAATCAAGAAATTGTTTGGACTTCTTGGACTGTAGTATGTGTGTATACTCCAGATAACTGACATTTTGGATTACCTTTATTGTACAGCGCTACATATTATGTTGGCGCTATAAACCCCCCCTCCTTTTTTTTATTAACAGTAATATTAAACTGACAATGTTCCTGCAGTTCCTAAATTTAAAATGTGATTCTTTTCAGATAACTAATTTCTTCAAGTTTTGTTATATATTACTTTCATTCCAAACCTTGGGTAAACACTGTTTACAACCTCTTTATAGTATCAATGGACAATAACATTCTATTTTGAATTCAGTTATCATTTCTGAACAGTGGGTCAGTTCTGAAGACCACTGACTGATCATGTAGGATTGTGTCCCGTCATTGGCGCCATCATATGGACACACAGCAACCCCTCTCTGAGGGAAGAAATCCAATCGACCCCCAGGAGGGCCAGACAGGCCAGGGTTATTATTAGACCCCACCGTTGCCTAGGTAACAGTCAGCCGCGTGCCTTTAGCAGCCGCGGGAGAATTAGGCTGGAGGTTTCCCTCTCAAGCGGTTCTTTAGCCGGGAAATCACTCTCGGTGACGTCACCTGCCAGAGGTTCCCTCCCTCAGCCAATCGGCGCAGCGAACAGCTGCATATAAAAGCTAGAGCTGGCGGAGCTGGAGGTAGATGAGAGCTGAAAGCAAACATGGTGACCTGTAACATTAGACAGCCCGAGGAACACCTGCACCTGACATGTGAGCAGCCCATGAGCCCCACCAAAAGGAAAAGGGAACAAAACACCCCGGAAGACAATGGCAGTATGTGTGGCAGCACTGGTTGCAGCAGAAGGATCAAGAAAGCCAAGCATGTGAGACACAGGAAACAGACTCTGGAAGCCAGGAGCTGTGATTCAGGGGTCTGTGATCTGTATGAGACCCCCAGCCCAAGCCCTGTATCTGAGAGGTGCACACCTGTCTATGATGCCTATGACCCCTGCCCAAAAACCTCTGATAGGCTGGGACTGCAGAGCTTCAGAGACTATGGGGAAGAGTGCTACATGTTCAAGAAAAGCCTGGAACACCAATATATGACAGCAGACTGCATGGCCAACCAGCCACAGGTAAATATACAGCATACTGCTTTATATGTCACCTTGGGGTGATCTGCCCCTCAAAGCACTTTCATAGCCTTTCAATCTCTGCAAACGCCTATTGAACGATCACAGACGCCTAGCAGTTGAAAATTGCTGTGCTAGGGACTTTTAACCACATGATCAATAAATGTCCATCTGAACGTAATATATTTTGCATTGTAATTTTGATATTTCTTATGACAATACAAGGGTTTCCTGTAATAATTGTGTTGTTTGTGATTCTCTGGCAGCTCAAACCTGAATCTCGCTGTAAACTGATCAGCTGGCTGATCCCTGTACACAAACACTTCAAGCTGGGCTTTGAGTCCCTGTGCCTTGCTGTCAATATCCTGGACAGGTTCTTGGCCTGCACCCCTGTGGCAACCGATTGCTTTCAGTTATTGGGTGTCACCTCCCTGCTCATTGCATGTAAACAGGTATGTACATTATCAAATTCATTTTCTGTATTGAATAGGATCAGTGTAGATTTTTAAGTGAAGAATCTTGTCAAGATTCTAAAAATGTAAACTTGATTTATTTGTTAGCTGTATATTTTGCAGCTTTTTTTCTGGATTGATAGACATCCTCCAGATATTTTCAGAATTTGATAGATTTTACTTTTTAATGTTTTGTGTGCAACCTGGCATTTGGTCCTTTCAGCCTCTATAGTCAGAGCATGGTCTTTGCATTAAAAAAGTAGCGTTGAAGCATATCTATACCCAAGAAAATATAAAACATGGTAGCTTACTTGTCATTAGTTATTGTGGCTACATTCATTTTTTCACATTTTGTTTCTTCTTGTCTTTGATCCTGCTAGTAACAGGATACCAATATGACCAAATTTGACCATGTGCAGAGTAACCCGAATTCAAGCATGATTTTGACAGTCAAAATTGTTAAAATGTTCTGATTTTTATGGGTCAACATATCATAACTACTACCTGTCTTTTAAAAGCTATTCCCCTAAGTATGGGTGCAGAACATTTTACTACCTGTTATTCTTCTATACATAGTTACATAGTAGGTTAGGTTGAAAGAAGACATAAGTCCATCAAGTTCAACCGCTAGAGAAATAAACATATCCCAATATTCTGCGTGTGTATGATCAATCAAAGTTGGACACAGTATATTAGCTTATCTTAGAGCCACTAGATAGATAGATAGATAGATAGATAGATAGATAGATAGATAGACATGGGATTCAATGTGCTCACATTCACACACAATTAGAATAACTGTAATACCTTCATGATATTCACTCATTTGTATTTATGACTTGTTGGACATGAAATTACATTACATGTTCTTTACACATCTTACTTACACAACACTCTTCCTTTTTTTTCAGGTGGAAACACAGCCTCCCCGACTGAAGCAGCTCCTTGCTTTGTGTTGTGACACTTTCTCCCGGGAGCAGCTCTGCAATCTTGAATGCATCATTCTGTTGAAGCTCCGATTCCAGCTGGCAGCTCCAACCATCAACTTCTTCCTCCAGCATTTCGCCTTCCTGCAGGTAGCCAATGGTGTTCCCTCAGATGCTGATCTATCCCAGGCATCCAGGACACTAGCTGTAGCCAAAGGCATTGCAGAACTGAGCTTGGCAGATTATGCCTTTAATGCCCACCCTCCATCCCTAATGGCTATTTGTTGTTTGGCACTGTCAGAGCGCATGTTGTGCAGTGAAAAGCCTACCAATGTGCAGATCAGTGGTTACTCAGAGAGCCAACTGCAAGAATGCATGGACAAAGTTGACCTGCTTATCTCCCTAAACCAAGTATCTTTGCAACGTCTGCTGCCCAATGACCTCCCTGAGAAGACCATGGATGTGGATAACTGAAGGTTCTTCTTTCCTAAATCCCAACTTGCCCCAATAATAATTGTTTTGGGTAGGCAGCTGTGGGTATAAGAATGCCCTCTAAGACCTTTGATAGCTCCATTGGTGCCTGTAAAGCCATAACAAAAGTGTAACACTTGCAGCTGGATTTCCAAATTAGTTGATTATCCTATGTTATGGCAAAGCTGCTAGGAGAAGTCAGACCATGGACTCTATCTATAAAGCAGCATATCTGACATTCACTGCCATTAAAACACATGGACCTGGATAATTCTACATCAGGGAATGTTTCTGGGAATGTCAGATTCACTGCTTGAAATTGAATTGAATTAGCAGTTGCTAATTTAAAGCTGGGCAGGACTGGAGATTGTGGTGTAGACATTTCACCACTGGAGCTTCTATAAATGATTTGTTCCAACCCATAAGTCATGCCCCTAACCTTTGCAAACTAAAATCTGTTTGGGAAATCCACCTTCAAGATTATTAACATTAAATGAACACTTTCAAACTTTTATTTAATGCAATGCCAAGGCTGCTAAAAAGTCTAATTTATTAACAGCACAGCAAAGTAATTTGTTTTTTATATTTTATTGAAGGGTAATGAGTTGCTTCCAGTCTAACAGTATTGCATTTTAGCCAAATACTTGAATAATGTGTTTTTTAATTTATTTGTAGTGCAATATTTTTATCTGATGTGTTAGAGTTTGACAATCAAGCTTGAAAATGTGATGTGTAACTATTTCTGCTGTTTTACAATGCTACTAATGTAATTTGCACTGACATTTTACACTTTTATATACTTTTTGTATATAGTGTAGATAACTGAATACATTCACTGTTTATATTAAACAAAGTTGATGATGTAATAACATGAATTTACTGTTGACAGTACATGAATTAATAAAAAATTAAATCTAAACTATCTGGACTTGTGTGGCTGAAAATGTAAAACTACATTTTTAGATTTGGAATTTAAATATATATGCACACTTTTCTTCTAGCATCTTACCCCGTTGATTAAATAGGTTTTGCCACCATGTCCTTTTGAGGAGGATATTATTTACTTCCTGTTTAATGACCCAACAGTGAGGGAATTCCTCACTGTTGCATCAAATAGTTGCCGAGAGCAAATGGAATACTCTATACTCGGAACAGCTTCTGTTCGCTCCTATAGAGGAGAGCACAGCATTCTTTTTCTTGTCCTTCCCACTTCCCCCGTCATTGAACCAAATGGTGCTGTGTGTATAGCATTCATTTGTTTATCATTTATTGGAAAGGATCATGAAAGATTTCCAGCAACAATCCTCTAAGGTCATTTGCCACTGGAACAATTGTCCCCACTTGAAGATTTCCCTTCTATTCTTGATCTGGTTACAACTCAAAATTTTGGATTATTCCTTTCTTTTATTCTCATTGACAATGGTTACCAGACAGGACAGAGGGTAAATCTTCCCACTGTGGGGTCACTGAGAACTATTAAACATGACAGTGTTGCCAACCATTTCTTACTATGTTAAAAAATAAAAAAGTTTTTTGTTCTACTTCAATGACGAACATTGTGTGTCACTGCTGAGTTATTGGGCATGATTTATTAAAGCTCTCCAAGGATACACTTCCATGAGTGAAGCTGGGTGATCAAGCAAACCTGGAATGGCACAGGTCCAGGATTGATAACATTTGCTAACAAATAGCAAATTACTTGTAAGGAATCCATTTCAGGTTTTCTGGGTCACCCAGCTTCACTCATGAAAGTGTATCCTCTCCAGCCTTGGAGAGCTTTATAAATCAGGCCCATTGTGTCAGTGGGTGGGCTATGAGAGTGACATTAGAACATTGTCAGTGTGTCACTGTGTTAGTCATGTATTTGTCAGTGTATCACTGTGCAATGTGATGTAAATGCTGTCATGATATCACTAAGTAAGTTCTGAGTGCATCTCAGTGACTCAGTCATATGAGTGATCATAGTTCTGTCAGTATAAGTATGTTGTTAATATCAGTAATGTCAATATCCTGTGTATGTCTCCAAGAGCAAAGTCCTGAGATAATAGTTTTTTCTCTTAATATTCATATAAAATTTTAGTTTTGGGGCGCACCATTAAAGAAACAAACATAGGCCACTGTTGGCAGGATCCTAACACCTCTCTACAAATTCAGGGTGTATTAATATGCAAATATCAACCATACCTCTCAGGGTTGCATTATGACCCACTGCAACCTCTGCCTTCCTATTGGCCAGTGCAGATCCTCATCCCAATTCATTGTGGGCAAGGAGGGTAAGTCACTGAACAACTATTAAAGATCTGATCACTGTTAAAAATGATATAGACAATAGACTTTTAAGGCACCTACCATCAATTATCAACACACCTAATAATAATTATAACAACAAGCTTATTAATAATTATAAAAACATTATTTAATACATTTTTAAATCACTTTACATGTTAAAAACATTGTATACATTTTGTCTTATCAAACTTTTTTGACGCATTTTGAAGAGTCTGTTTCTTTAGTAAAAATGAGACTGAAAGATTTAAAATTCAAAATATATAAATACATTTATATATTATAGGAAATACACAATTGTTATGATATTTCATTTGAAGGTGTTTTAAAAGTCCATTATCTCTTTCCTTGTTAATTATTCTGAATATTATTGGGACGTGGCACCTGATATTTTATCCTTTCCCGGTTGGAAATAAATGTGAACTACAAAGAATCTTTATTATTTTCAAAGTTGATGTCCCAAAAAAAAAATTTTTTAATTTTATTTAAGAAAAAATCTTATGCCTCTTTCTCTATTTGTAGCCTTCTGGATTAAATTTCAATGGTAACCTTTTTGCACAGGCTAACAATAATTATAACAATATTCTTTTATGAAAATTGAACCATTCAAGTCCATGCCTTGGAGTAGCAAGGAAAAGTACAGCTGTGGGAAAGTGCTGGAACTGCCAGACACGGTTAATGCAGAGCTAAATCTTATGAGTAGCCTGCCGCTGAAACTCCCTCTTCATTGAAATAGCGCCGCTACTAAAATTCCCGGCATTATTTGCATCTATAAAACAGTCCAATGGGGGGCCATGCATCAGCAGAGAGGCCGCTGGTCTATAGACACGAGTGATGCTGGGCACTGTAGTGCGGCACTATTTCAATGCAGCAGTGGGCTGGCTGCAGTTCATATTTGGGATTCCTTTGGGGGCCAAAAAAAGGACGTTGGGGGCCAGATTTGGCCTCTGGTCCAGAGTTTGACACCCCTGTTCTAGGCTAATATAAAGTATGCAGAATATCGCAGCTCTGTATCAATAATACCCAATAAAATGATGCATTTAAATACAAGCACCATAGGTACCTACATTTGACCTGATATCCGCCTCTTATAGCAGGGCACAGCAGCAGTGGAAGACGCAACACTAAAGCCAAACAGTTCATTCAGAAAATAAGGTGAAAATCCCCAATTACAAGCAGAAATAAACATTTGATTATGCTCAGACTTTCCAAGTATTAAACAAAAGTCCTGGATACAGTTAGGATAAAAACAAGTCCTCCAGTGCAGATGCCTGCTTTTCTGGTAGCTCTGTGTTTCTTCAACACGAATGCTTGAATAAAAAACAAAAACATTTGTACCCAGAGGTCCCCCAAAACACTTATTTGTAACTTAATTGGGGACATTTAACTTTACAAAGCAAGACAGAACAAACTACAAATGGGACTTTTTCGGCAGCAATACCATGATATTGGCAAAATTATCATCACCAAAGTTATTTAAAAACGTACAAAATGATTGTTTTTCTTGTTGCATATTAAAAAAACACCCATGTATATGTATTGGTTTTTTACAACAATAAACATGGAATGGTTAGATGAACAGTGTCCGCTTCATCAGGAGGTCTAGAGAGTTTCTTGTTCTCTTTCCCAAATCAAAAGTATGCTATAGATGTTTCATTTGTATTGGGCCACAGATGTCAAAGGGACAGGTAAACCAATGTCCAGTTATGAATTTCCATATCTTTATCTTCATAAATAATAGGTGCTTGAACTCATATTCTCATGTGTTATAGCCAAATTAACAAGCTGTCAGCCCTTCAGTTTGACCCGTCTCAGTAGGGCCCCATAGTGCTGTACATTTTTAAATAACTTTAGTAATGATAATTTTGTCAACTTCATGTTATTGCTGCCCAAAAAGAAGTCCCATTTGTTGTTAGTTCTACCTTGCTTTGGTATAATTATGGGAATGAGATAGATCCTATAGCAAGAGTACCAATATATAATAGGTGTTCTTGGAGATTTAACTAATTTAAATTTATCATTTGTACTTGTGAAGCAAGACTATATATGAGTATAGGGCACCAGGACAGGAAGACACGGGACGGGAATATTAACCTGAAAGGATTCTAATTTTCTCCATATGCTAAAAAAAAGCATTTTTTACAATGAGTGAATGAACTGGGTAGATTTCCCATCGCGTTCTGTCTTTATAAAATTTTCAGCAAATCTCCCACATTTAAGCATTGATCATGAATGAAATTCAGGGGGAGACTCTTATTGTTCTTTGCTCTATCCACAATAGAAATCAATTTAATGAGAACCTGTCCTTTCTATTGAAGGTTATTGTTGGAGTGTTTGTGTTGGGTTTTATCATGCAATTGTTCAACGAATAACAAGCTGCATGTTGTCAGAGCGCTGCCTGGTAAGGGAGCACAGAGATGCAGATTGTACAAATGTGCACAGCAGGAATACAAAACTGTGCTGGGTCATTACTTAGATGTTAACATGTGAAATGCAT
This sequence comes from Pyxicephalus adspersus, assembly GCF_032062135.1. Classification (NCBI taxonomy): domain Eukaryota; kingdom Metazoa; phylum Chordata; class Amphibia; order Anura; family Pyxicephalidae; genus Pyxicephalus; species Pyxicephalus adspersus. Next base: position 85,291,423 of record NC_092863.1, read on the forward strand.
TGGTGCTCTTTGACATGCTAATGTTGCATTTGATGGTGTTCACTAGAATTTCATCTCATTGATAGATGTTTGTCTTGTGTTTCTTTTTCGTTAGGTTGTGAGCTCCTTTCAGGGACAGCTAGTGACATGACCATGGACTTTGTACAGTGCTGCGTAATATGTAGGCGCTATATAAATATTGTATAGTAATAATATTAATAATGTGGATTTGTTTGGCAATATTTATTTATTTCTGTAGCCCCTAGGTGTCCAGAGTCTCAGCCTCTGGCAGGGCTGCAGGATAAAATTGCACTTCCTTAGTGTGCAGATTTGTAGGGAGTTGCAACAAAAATTATGTTTTTATGGTATTATGAACAGATAATTTAGCAACTTGCAGACAGCAGTCTATGTGAAGTTGTCAGGGCTTATAGATAAAAAAAAAACTTTTATTATTTTTAACTATGGGCAAACCACTCAAGCGTTGCCATCATGAGCCATCAAGGCTGCAGGAGCTGGCAGATAGTTGGACCCAATACTTCCAGAAATGGGGGATTTCTATTAATTTTCCAGGGCTTAGAAATTAAGAATCAGCAACATGACAAACAGCACACGTTTCTCCATTATTCTTTATGTGTACAATTATATGCCAAGCCAAAAACTTTTTCATAAACTTTAACAACCCTATCTAAAATTATAGATTTTATGACACCTGCCAGGTTTTGCTATTTGAGGGAGATACTTGCTTTCAATTCCCGTCCTGCTAACAACACATTCACCAGGATTTATTTTTGTAGGTGTTGCTGCTGAAGGGTTTAACAGTTCCCAGCAGGACAGAAAGTTAGAATAATCCTTTCTAATAAAAACTTGCTGTAAAAAACAGAAGGAGTTTCTAACCCACTATCCACTTAATCCAAAATGATTTAAAAAGGTTTTTTCTAGACATACCCTTTGATAAATGCATTCGATAGAGGATTATGCCTATAGGGTATCTTTAGCAGAAAATATTTCCAACCAGGAATTTTTCTTTTAGAAAAAGACCAAATCACAACATAAAAACTGCACCTTTGATAAATTTTAAATATCTGTAGTTCACAGATGGATTAGGAATGGAGAATCGCTTGTCCCCTTCTGGGATCAGTGGTTTGATCTGTCATTCCCTACATCACCATTGTATGCTATAGTGACATAGGCGCCAGTGGGAGGAACCACAAAGTGTAGTGGGGAACCAGGGATCCAACACTCCTGAAATATTGGATTCTGACACTTATGAAATTGTTCCTTTGCGTGGTGGGTTCTGTTCATGAAGCTGGTGGTCTGGTTTGTAATAAGATTGCAGTGAAGAATTTATTGTAATCAATTATTCTGTTGACAGATTTGCTTTAGGTTGCTGGCCATGTGGGTGCTGCTATAAATGGATGGAATCTGTCACATAGCATAACACCTGAGTGTAAAGGCTCAGCCACACGTTGACATGTACAGACCCCCATGCTGTATCTGTTTTATCTACAACTAATATGCAGTCTGTCAATCCATCATTGCAGCTTCTGCCTAATGCTTTTCACAGAGGTATTTTATGATGGACCCCTTAATAATATATTGTTTCATTATCCTGTACATGAGATATACTTATCTATATTCACCTAATGTGAATATAACTACAATTCAATAAACATTGTACATTGCAGTTCTCTATGCAGTGTGTCTCATGTAGCATTCTATGGGGTCACCCTGGACATGCCTAATCCTCCTGATAGTCCAGATTAACCCCTCAATCACCAGAGCTCTGCTAACAGACACATCAGCAGTTACAGTCGTTGGTTTCTGTGTACACTAACATATGGCAACGGTGTGGTGGCAAAGAGGGCGCCAATGTGCAGGGAAAGGGCGCAGGAACAACTGCAGTGACCCGGGGGCAGGGAGGACGAGGCACGGCGCCTGTGCTGAGCGAGGAAACAGCGCCAATTGTGGTGGTCAGAGAGCATTGCACGGCACCTGACCTGACTTGGTATATGCGGAGATCACATGCACATCCCTCTATATGTATCCATATATATATATATTACCAATGACATGCACATCCCTCTATATGTATCCATATATATATTACCAACGACATGCACATCCCCTCTAACTGTATCCATATATGTATTATTATGTATTACTAATGACATGCACATCCCTCTATATGTATCCATATAAATATTACCAATGACATGCACACCCCCTCTATATGTATCCATAGATCTATTACCAATGACATGCACATCCCCTCTATATGTATCCATATATATATTACAAATGACATGCACATCCCCTCTATATGTATCCATATATCTAATACCAATGACATGCACATCCCTCTTTATGTTTCCATATGTATATTACCAATGACATGCACATCCCTCTTTATGTTTCCATATGTATATTACCAATGACATGCACATCCCTCTTTATGTTTCCATATGTATATTACCAATGACATGCACATCCCTCTTTATGTTTCCATATGTATATTACCAATGACATGCACATCCCTCTTTATGTTTCCATATGTATATTACCAATGACATGCACTTCCCTTCCATGTGTATCACCATACACAGAGCAGAGCCAGCATCATCCCTACTAGAGACATGCACATCACCAAACATAGAGCACTGCTAGCAGCCTGTTTTCTGAGTATTGCTATGTCAAAATGTGTTCTTAATATATATTGATATATACTGTGTAAGAGGAATATTAGCTTACTACTTGTTTAAGCATTAGCTTTGCAGATTTTTGGAATGGATACATAATTGCTTCTTGAATTAATAATAATTATATGGATAAGCTCAAAGCAAAAAGGTAGAATACAGAAATGTCAGTGATACTACAATCAGCACTAAGGTTTAGGATTTACCACATGTATCACCCTAATCATGACTTATTCACACCAGGGAGATTCATTGAAGTGTGTTTTTAATGCACACACATTAACACGTTATGAGAGGCATAACGTGTATGGATTTAAGGCAGCCCATTCATTTGAATAGAATGTGTAACACAAAACAACAGAACTAAACTCCCACCTGCTGCATGTTCATTATCAAGTGTTGTGGTGTGCTGCAAAGTAGGTCAATTATGATTTAAATTGGTGTACCATTCGAATGTATGTAACAAGCATTACCCCCAATTGTGTAACATGTGCAACATTACAATACAATGGTGTAAATAGACTATTATTCATTATATATATTGTGCTTTTACAAAAATGCAAGAATCCTGTATTTTGGAGTTCTGATGCCTGTGTTTTGTTACCTGTAGTCATAATCTGCCAATGCAATCAAGGGCTGCAATAAATTATATGAATTTAAATCCCACCAAAAATATTATTGTATACCAGGAGCCATACCATTGTGACCAGAAACTACATGAGGAAAAGAATGAAGCAACACGTAAAATCACAGAACAAATAAAAGAGATGAACTGTAACATGTACAATCACAGATCATATGAATCAGATAAGATGTAAACATGAATGTATTCTTAGGGACTTTCTGTGTTTTTATTTTAAATATGTCTTCACTGACAATATAAAGGGGATTTTTACTTACTTCAAAGTAACACAAATACCTAAAGTATAACTGTACATCTATTCTTCTCCTCCCCAGCACTCCCCAAAATGATCCATAATTGTACCCATGGTGGACAGTCTTTTAGTCGAGATGAATAGGGATTCTGTAGTGAATAGGAAGAGTGAGACTTTTTGTGAACAAACTAAATTGCTTCTAGGCAATGCTCTTTTTGACTAGAAGGGGGCCCCCCATCTGGCCCCCAGTATAATAGGAACACTGTTCCTACTTTCTCTCTCTGTGTTTATCAGAATTTAAAATTATTTGAAGGATAAACTTTCTATAAATTGTATCTGCCACATTGGCATATAAAGTGCTACAACAGTGCTTCTCAACGAGGGTTCCTCCAGAGGTTGCTAGGGGTTTCTTGAGCAATTGGCAATTGACAGTTTAAAGGTGGCATTTTTCCCACTGGCCAGCAATGTAAGAGGCATTCTTCCAACAGACCACCATACTAATGTACTATGAGCTGTGGATATAGTAATTAATGCAGGAGTTCCCTGAAGACCTGAAAGTTATTTAATGGATTTACCCATGTTAAAAAGGTGAGAAACACTGAACTACACGATTAAGCAACACCAGTAAAGACACCCAAACATATCTGCCACCCCAAGATAATACCTTTATAATCCAGGAAAACTTTTATTATTTCAATAACTTTTAATTGATGAAAATGCAATAGTAATTTTAAGAAAAAGGGAATGAAGAATAGGGGAAATGATAAAATGGAGCGGAAGAATTCAAATTGATATACAAAAGCATTAACACTGTAAATCTGCAAATAACATCAGAAGTAAAAGAGAATCAACTACACAAATAAATGTTTAAAACAAAGCCCAGCAAGTCATCACAGTCAGTGGCTAAATGAGAAAACGATGACCTACAAACAAAACATAGTTACAGACTAATACAATTGAAACTCAGATTGAACCAATGAAAGATTTTACTGTGCTCCTCTGTGATTTCATTTTACTGGGGCTGATTTTTCCTGACTTTAAAATTCCAGACCAGTGTTTCTCAACCAAGGTTTTGTGGAGCTCTTGGGTTCCTCCAGAGGTTACTAGGGGTTCTTTAAACAATGAGCAATTTGTCTTGTCAGTGTCATGTCAGTTTTCACCAACACCAATGATCTTTTTGTCTGTTTGTGAGAGTGGCATTGTTCCTACTGACCATCACACTAATATAATGTAAGTTGTGGATATAGTAACTATAGCAGGGGTTCCCTGAAGACCTAAAGTGTTTTTTAGGGATTCCCCCATGCTAAAAAGGCAAAGAAATCCTGTTCCAGACTGTCCAATGACACCAACCCAAAGGTCAGTGCATGTCAATGCACTGGACAGGTATTTCATTGGACATGAGGATGGTAATTGATAATTCTTAGCTATAAAGATGGATTTGATGGATCTCCAATGAAGAACCTTTGATGCATTTACAAGCTTTGCATGGTTTGTCTAATGTGATGGGCTTATTATGATCTGGGCTAATTTGCCTTTTCTCAAGCTCCAGAAAAACGTCTGTTAAAATATACCTCCTAGATTGTAAGCTCTTGGGGCAGGGTCCTCTCCTCCTCCTGTGTCACTGTCTGTATCTGTCATTTGCAACCCCTATTTATTGTGCAGCGCTGTGTAATATGTTGGCGCTATATAAATCCTGTTTATTATAATAATAATTAGGGGGACAAAATAGAGGTGCAGAGTGTGCCGCTGCATAAAACCCCCTACAGAATGAAGAGAACAGCACTGAATTTCTTGCACCTGCTATACAGACAGATCATAATGTATGCCCTATTTATTGTACAGCGCTGCATAATACGTTGTTGCTATATAAATAGTGTTCATTATTAATATTAATAATATTAATGCCACTACTTGTGACTAATGTATGGCGTTGCAGAGTGTTATCATTCACACAATGCAGATACATTTTAATACACACATTCACTTTGTTAATGATCATGTGATCCAGCAGTAAAGGATCCCAATGAGCGCTTCATTAACCCTCCTTGCCGCTCAATGTCCCGTTACCAGACGACAAGCAGACAGTTAGAGATGTTTATCTACAAGAGTCCCCACAGCAGGGGGTGTAAGCTGGTGACACCGGTAATCTCTAACACCTCTAATTAGATGTAAGCACGTCCCTTGCTCTTATTGTCCCCGGCCATTGTCAGCTTTCACTGATCGCTCTGCTGTGCGCTCTACAGCCCGGGCACTGGCGGGCTCCCCGCACATCGCACTGCGCATGCGCCCGCACCGCCGTTGCTAGAGACGCTTTCTTCCCTGGAGACGGTGCTGTCATCTGTCTGTGATTGGCCTGCCTGTCACAAGTTCCTATGTATAAAGTTATTTGTACCAAGTGCATTGTTTCTGACAGCTCCTGCTCCACTCTGCTGCAAACATGCAGAATAAAAGGAAAGCATTTGACAAGCTGTGTCCCAACAGGGTCCAGGATCTATCCAACCGGGCGAATAAAAAGCAAGACAAGCCAGAGAGGAAGGTAGGGTGTTTACACTCTAATTATTATCCATGTTATATATATTTTTCTTATGGGGTAGGTTTACAATCTCTCTGTGTCACCTCCCTTAATCATAACACAACAAATTCCCCTTTAAGGCATTATTACAATGTACTAATATTCCTCTAAAACACACTTATTGAAAAATTTCCATCCATAATACAGTGGATACAATATTCTTCACGTTTCACATATAGAAGATTTCATTTATCCCCTTCTCACCCAACGTGTTTTGCAGATTTCATTCTGCATCTTTAGATTTCCTGAGAAAGCAGAATGAAATCTGTGAAACGTGTGGATTTTTCAATACATGAGTTTTAGAGGAATATTAGTGATTTGTGTTAGTGCCCTAAAAGATCTTTAATCTTAATATGTGGGTTTTGTAAGCCACGTGCACATCTCACATCTATTAACTTTGATTTATCACTGGCAGGTGATAAAAAGGATTTTTGCCGAGCCCAGTGGCCCCCTGACCATCTATGTAGACCCGTCACCCAGTGCAGGTAAATGCTTCTTACAATCGATAATATTTCATAAAATCATAAGTCTGAAGTGTCAGCTGATTGCTGTAAATTTTCCCCCAGCAGCACTCTCCACCATTGACTGGCAGGACTTGGCTGATTGTAACGCTGTCATACAACAGGACGCCGCTAGGGGCGCACTCGAGCAACAGGTAACAAAAAAAAGGATGTACTTAAAAAAGAACCTGTCTTTGATGTAATCTAATGACTGTTTGTTGATTGAAGTGACTGATTTGTCACTGCACTAAACCTCTTTCATTGACTTTAAATAGACCAGTGTAAGGGCTGCTGTTTACAGTAATACTACAACAGTTTTATATCACAAGGCATTTAGCATGGTGCTCTTGTGTGTTATAGACCAATGTCCTAATTGTATCACATCAATGAGGCTGTAATTGTTAGTGCAACTGAGCTACAGATTTTCACCAAACTGATAAAATGATCAATATGTGAATCTGATAGGAGGTCAGAAGCCAAATGACTGTGACTTTATTTTGGGTTCTGATTGGTTGTGGATTGATCAAATGCATTATTAGATATCAAATGATACATTGTTTCATGTGTAAAAATGATAAAGTATAACAAATTAGAATTCTGATTTGAGTTTTTCCTTGGATAGAAGGGCAGAATTTTGTACTGAACTTTGTGCCGTGTTTTAGAACAATCAATCTGTTACCTATTGGAATATTGATCCAATTAGTGGGTTGAGTGCAAAATTGGTAGTGAATATTTTTGTGTGTGCTAGAGCTACAATTACTTTACAGATAGTAGCCTCTGATTACGCAAAATGAATCAATAATTGCATATCATGATATCATACACACCACACCGAAGAATGTGGGTGCACTAAAGCTGTCAGTTTATGGTAGCTCAAGAGTCTGTGTGATATGGTTCTAACTGCATGCATGTTTTCATTTACCATGTTTTGGTAAATCTGAATGAGATTGTACAAATATTATACAATCAGAATATGAAATGAATGGCAAAACAGACATCAGCCATTTGAACTCAGACCAATTATTACACTAGAGTATACCAATACATTAATACAAGTAAGATTGTTTTTTATTGCATTGTTTTAGGCATTTTACTGTCACCAATAGCAAAAACTATCATATCTGATATATGGAAACCAAAGGAGAGAAAAGAACAGAAGAATAATGTCTGTTGCTCCCAGTAGCCAATCACATTACTTGTTTTCCTTTCCAACAGATGAAACAATACAATGTAATTGATTTCTATGGATATGTGCATATTAGATCCAGCTTTCCTTAATGATCTTCTGCTGATTAATGCAAAAAGCTTTGTGTATGATACATTAACCCACATTTCTGCTGCAGACATCTTGCATGCATAATCCATGTAGGGCTTATTACTTGTATAACTAGCATATGATATCCGAGGTTTAAAGCACACACACAGTTTGCAGTATCCAGGGCAGTCCATGTGGATGTGTTGTGGAAAACAATGCTGGGTTACTATAGGAACTAATATTCGTTATTCCCAGGTCAGACGTGTGATTACTACAGGACCTTTATAATCCTATTTACCATAGGTCCATTATTACATCTCTATGAAGCGAGAACCTACTGATCAGAATTTTATCTATTGTATTGTACAGTATTGTACTATTTAGAAATGTGGTTGCTAAGAGTTACTACACATCATTACCCTTTTCCAATACTTCCAATACAAAACTTTGAAAATCACAGGCTATAGACTGATGCAAAGTCATTGTTATATCATGAATAGAATGACATACTGTATATTTGTATATACAAAGTATATACAAATACATAAACTATATAATATGATATAATATATAATAAGTTTAATGATATTATTAGAGAAGAATAAACATAAAATGAAATCAGTTTAGTGCAAATATCTTCCATCACAAGTGGGGGATGTAGCCAACAATGGGCTCCTGTGCGGAACTGACTTGGGGCCCCCCTGATAAACTGGCTTGGAGCCGCTGTTGGCTGAGGAGGGTTTGAGACCCGTATGCAGTGGCACACATTGCACCTCCCTATATCTACCCCTGTCCAGCATAGATCTGACATCCCATCCAGTGACCCCATAGACAAAACCCACTAATTATCTTCTTGGTGCCTTCTTATGGCTAAAATGGCAGTTAATGACAGTTAAATGGGAACAAAAGTTGCACAGTCAAGCTTCTGAAATGTTAGTTATTCCTGTACTTGGCATACTTATTGTACTCTGAGCCACACAATGCGGTGATCCTCTAGTGCTCATCTATGAAGCAAATGTTTGAAATCAGTCTCAGATCAGAACACTTGTGTAGGGATTCTTAGATAGCAGCTGTACAAATCCTGGAGACTGGATAGCAGTCACAGTGAGTCTTTTCACATATGTATTTTGTTTCAGGATAGGTTCTCTTGAAGATACAAACATTATAATCTGTTATCCAATGCTCAGCAAATACATTGCTTGTCCTGCCCCATGTCAGTGCATATCTATAACTGTCAATGTTAAGCAGTGCCAGTGATCTACTCCAAACACAATACCTGGCACTGAGTTGGCTTGGCAACTGTTGCGCAGGTTTTGCAATCTTTGCCATTATGTGGTTGGCAATCCTGATGCAGCCAGTAGTTCTCTATATATAGACCTTGGCACTCCCGCTATGGACTTGCATAATGATTGGCACTTCCAGTATGTTTGGAGGAGGATTAGAAAGAGAATTCAGTTATATTACAAGCTCAGTGCCAAGTCCACTCCTAGACAGGGCACAGCTATATGTAGAGGGTCATTCTAACAGACACTTACTGGGATCTACCCTGATAAAGACAAAGACAACCAGCTGCATGTTGTATCCAAAACTGCTATATAAATCATGTGATCTGGTATACCTAATGCTAAGTCACTTACTGGGATCAATCCTGATATGGAGGAAGACAACCAGCTGTATGTTATATCCAAGACTTCTATATTAATCACTTTTAGGTCACTTACTGGAATCTACCCTGATTTGAAGCACATTTCCTACACACATCTATATAAATCATGTGATCAGCTATTTATTAAAAGACACTTGGGGAAAAAATTTGTATTCCTATTGGAAACCTGGGATATTGAATGCAAACACTGGCTGTTTAATAGATGATATATTACACACTGGGTGGATTTTTACAATGAGCTGTTCATTTAGCAAACTTAATGTTAGTGAAAATTGTGAATATGTTCAAAACCTAACCATGCACTGAAATCAGCCCTGTAAGGTAAAATGATTCTAGTATAGTTTGTAGACTCCAAATGTTATTTTAGCATTCTCTCATCACCTCCAAGCTGCTGGCATTGCATGCTGGCACTAGTAGTCCCTCGTCATATGTACAGGCTGTGCTTATGGCTGATGTTAAGAAAACAAGGCATGCTGACACTAGTAGTCCCTCACCAAAAGTACAGGCTGCTTTTAGCAAATACATACAATAAACTTAATGTGTTACTGAGTAAATGATCTCATTGAATCGGCAAAGATGTATTTGCAATGCTATTGATGGCTAGGCAGAGGTGTAAAGTGTACACAGGTAATCCAGCTAATAGAAGGACAAAGGCTGCCTTGAATAGGCTCTGGCGACCTGCTCATTGTACAGTCTGTATTGTTAGTACAATGGATGGGAGGCTCCCTAATCTTCCATTATGTAGATGTTATACCCCCAGCCATTCTGTTTGCCCCGAGGTGAGGCAGTGCACTCTGCAGCAAGCAGCATGGGTTAATCTGTCACTGCACTCAGAGGAATGTGGCTTTGTAAAGGCTTCTGATTGGCTCGCTGCCCTCCAATCAGCTGTGACCATAGGGTGTATAGGGGCAGCCCAGGCTGACAAGTTCATTAAAGGTTTGGGATACCTGGCTGCACCTTCCTCCCATACACCTGCTGCTGGGATCTCCATCTGACCCAGTCAATCATCCGCCCCGTCTGCAACTGGCACATACACTGATGGCTATGGCAATCCAAGCATGCCAATACCCCTTCCCAGCCTATGGCTATGATCACCAGGTATGGAGCTTGGCTCTGGGTTCAGCTACAATCACATTCCCTGCACATGTACCGCCTGTAATTACACCTGTCCTTGTCCCTTACAGGTTCATTGCTTGCCAGGAACAGCCGACTTTGATCTGCAGGACTTCAGAGATGCTGTGGACAACTTCATTGCAGGTGAGTGTGACTGATGTGTATGTAGTGCAGGCTCTAGAAGTACCGCGGGGCTCCTTCTTGCATACCAAGCGGTGTGCGATGTGCTGTGAGCAGTGCGATGTATCCGACATATACATGGGATCTATCGACTGGCAGCAAATCTGCATTTATGTGTGGGCAATGCGATTGCATCCGTGTGTTTTATAACATACAAATTTACTTGTTCTAATATCCGACAATTATATTAATCTGTTTTTAATCTTGTTGTATCTAAAAATTCGATGTATAGGACCTACTTTTTAAATTTTTGATATTTTCCTGGTTCATTTTCTGTACAGCACTTGTTTAAGAAATACCTATATATCCATATATCACATATCTATATATTTATACATCTATATATCACTTACCTATTTATCTATTCATTTATATATCACTTACCTATCTACTAATGTATCTGTATATCAATATATCTATCACTTACCTATATTTCTATACATCATTATATCAGTTATTTATCTATCTACAGTATGCATTCATCTATATACCAATATATCTATCACTTACTTATGTACTTATCTACTTATGTATCTATTTATCAATATATCTATCTTTTTCTCATATATCTAAACATTTATCACTTACCTATCTATGTATCCATATACAAGTATATCTATCACTTACCTATTTACTCATGTATCTATATTAATATATCTATCACCTATATATCTATACATCTATCTAATCATCTTTCTGTTAATCCCCATCATTAATGGATATATCCTATACAAATACCTATGTTACAACATCTATCTTTGATCTCTAACCCCATATATCTATCTATCTGTTCATCCATCCATCTATCATCTATCTATCCAGCCATCTATTATCTATCTATCTATCTATCCAGCCATCTATTATCTATCTATCTATCTATCTATCTATCTATCTATCTATCTATCCATCTCTCTCTCTAAATTTTCTTTTCTCAAAGGGTCACTCTTTTATCTACCTTTCCATCTTTCTATCTATCCATAGCTGTATCTTTGTATCATCTCTATCAATCGTCAATGAATATATCTTATATAAATACTTATGCTACAATAATATGCTACTTATTATCTATCTATCTGTGGAGTGACAGTAGTGAACTACAATTGCCATTACAGTCCCTTGAAATATTATAATGGCATGCTGCACAATAGGATTTAGACTGATCGGTTATCTATCAATGCTTCATATCTTTCTGTATATGTATTTTTTCAATACATCACTTTGTTTCTTTCTTCTTTCCCTTTCATTATGACTCAATGTGGACATTTCTTTGCAGATCAGTCCTCCCACATGCAGGCTGGATTGGGCACTGCAGACTTCCAGCTGCCCCCTTGCGATGTGTCTGTGTTTGACCAGTGCCTGGCACCCCCTATTCCCTCTCAGCCATGCCAGCTTATGCCCATCAACGTACAGCCCATCCCCAGCACAGAGCAGTACTGGAGGGATATGGCAGATCACAACCAGAAAGCGCTGGGAGACGCCTTGGTGCATAACAATCAGGTATGTCCCATCAGGATTAGATCTGTTGTACATATCATATACAGTCCGACAACATCGCTCACTATTTGCCTTTTCACATTCCAGCTACATGTGACACTGAATGAAAAACAAGAAGAGATCGATTCTCTCAAAGAGAAGAACGTTCAGCTCAATGAACTCGCAAACCAGGCAAAGCACTTGGCATCTGTACTTGATGTAAGTAGGGGGCAATTTACCTGTACTCTGCAATGTCACACTCTGCCAGCAGAGGGCGCATGAGCTTACAGTATAGACAAGAACTGGAAAGCAAAGACATTTCATCATTTACTTTTTATTCTTTTTATATTTCTGTTTTACAGTGTAAATTATATTGTCTTAATGAAAATGCACACCTCTAAGTAAACATTTTTGTTTGTTTTAGATGAGTGGGAAGTATTTAGAACCTTTTTAGGTTTCTACTTTTGTGACCTCATTAGGGAGATTTTCTATCACATCCTTTTGTATTGACCAGCATCAGAGCTGAGCATCAGAACAAAAAATATAATTTTCTCCTAAAAGAGTCACCACTTGGCTGGTAAAAAAATGGATTGTGTTACCAGTATTACTAATAAGATACATATTTTAAAATTTGTGTCCTGTGTTGGTAATTGTATATATTGTTGGCCATCATTTCCTTTCTATCTTGTCCTGATGTAACAAGTGATTGGAAATCTTTGCAATGGAGTCCCATTAAACCTTCACTCTAGGGAAAAAAAGTTTAGTCTGAAGCTGGGCTTATTATAGAACAATATATCTTATAGTAAAGTCAATTATGTTTTGTGTTCTGCAGAAGCTAATGAGTCACCGGTCCAGAGCCATTTCCAAGCTCTCCTCTGATGGGGTCCTGACAAAGCCACCAGTTAAAAGAAATCTGGAGGAGTTTTTCCAGCAGACCAGCGATCAGGAATGCAATCAGGTGGATGAAATATTGCGCGAGATCTCAAAGAAATGCAACGCTGCCCTCATGGGATGTGACTATGTAGAAGCCAAGCGACCCAAGCTGCAATCCGATGACCCCATGGACGGCCTGGATGAAGCTGCTTCAGGGATAAAAATGTGTGGAGCCTTTCATGGCCTAAAGACATCTACAGGTCACAGCTCATTGAACCTATCTGACACTGACTTGGAAGGAGATGTCTCTTTCAGAACCTCCATCAAAGACCATAGCACTATCCGGACACTTGCCTTTCCCCAGGGAAATGCTTTTACCATCAAGACCAATGGTGGGGGACATAAATTTAGATGGGTCCCTAACTAAGTTTGAATGCAATCAGCTAACTACACTTCCAGAAATACAGAGTGCTTGCAGCTTGCGCTGCTCAAAGTTTGGACTACCACTAGGGGGCGGACAAAACTCATTATAGTCTCAGGGTAACTGAGTCACTATACACGTGATTATTTCATTGGACTTTTTTATTTAAATCAAATCTGTCTCATGGTAAGACTGTGTTGTAAAGCAGACTGAAACACTGCTTTTACATTTTTAAACAGATGTTGCCATCACAAGCAATCAGCAGTGCAAAGTCAGCACTTTTATTCACTTCTTAAACAATTTGAAGGATAAACATTGCCCAAATGCTCCCAAACCTCTTGTCCCTCCTTCTGAGTTAGAGACAGCAGACAGCCAGTATTCCAAATGGCAGTTTCTTTATAACGTTTTTGTGCACTGGCACATACACACTTTTTTTTTTAGTCTCATTTTTAAAAAAACTTAGACTGGCAATAATAAATTGCAAATGGATGACAGGTACATTTTATAAATAGGACACCTGCTAGGATTGACTGCACATAACACAAGGTTGTATTTACCAGTATTAAAATGAACTCATTCCTGGATTTTGCATGGCTGATTTGAACTGTACCACTTGCCTCTTGGCACCATTTGGCATCGAAAGCAATGTGCACTAGAATGCAAACTTTCTGTGTATTGCAGCTAGTTAAAACCTCCATAGGAAACACTGCATGAGGCATATAAAACCTCATATCTAAATGTTGCTGAATAATTTGTCTGCTATGGTCTACAGGTCAATAGCTGACAGATTTTGTTTTTCAGTTTTGTAGAGCAGATTAGATCAGGAGACTATCGGCAACCATTAGGACTTTATAAATAAAAAGCATGAACTATTAATAGGTACTGTGCATAGTTATTTTTGAATGATAAAAAAGGTAAATTTTGATTGGTTGTTGTATATATTAGACCCTATTTTATTTTAAGAGCCTTAAAGAAAAACTAAGTCAGAGTATTGTGTTATTTGCACCAATTTTGGCGCCACTGCTAAGACAAGAAGCACAGTTTAGCAGGAACAGGACTCCAAGACTTGCATGACATATTGGGCATTTTATTATATTTTATCACCACTTTATCTTTCTCAGGGTGTACAGTGATGAGAATGAAAGATTCTTTACTCATGGTGTATTTATTGTGCTGCAGTACTGTTTGGGGTTTGAGGCTGATTTCCTTCAGCCATCTACCATTCTCTAATACTGCTGAGCACTGGCTATGGACATTACGAAAAGTTTTGTCATTCTGCACAGGCTAGATCTATATGCATCACTGTAGCTAGCTTTAGATTGGGACCATGGCCTAGTCCAAGTGTCAACTAAGAAGTGATATTTCTGTAAAATTTAAGTATATTAAAAGGCAAGCCTTTTCAATTTTGAATAACATAGGGAGTACTTTAACTTTTTTTTCTATGCCATTGGAGAGGTTTCATTTTAATATTGGGTCCCCTACATACAATTAATTGTAGGTGCGAATGGATCTCCCCAGCAAGGATAGACACAAAGCAATACAAATGGGACAGAGGCTCTAATTCCTTACTTCTCTTTGGGTTTGGGTACATTGTAAGTGCCAGTAAACAATAAAAGCTGCCACAATGACAGACATGGAACAGAAGTCATAGTGAATATTTCTTTATGTTAGCCTCACTGATCAATTGTCTTCAGTGTTGTTTGATTACAATCACTGGTATCCTTGAAAAATATTCATTCATTGCACTGTATCCTTTTTTTATACTCATGTAATTGTATTCATCTCATTTCTACACTTCATTGGAAGGAACAATGCTGCTGACCTTTAACATGATTGTAGTAACAGAAGTCCAGGTTGACTTCTATTTATGTGTTGTAAATATTTTTTAATTATAAAAATGTAATATAAAATGTGTCTGTAACTTAAAGTTTCATTTGTATTTTTAATTTTATGTTTTTCTTTTTGTTGAGAATACAAATTTTTTTTATTTTACAAATCGTTTAAAAAGTTTTATAAGTAAAACTATTTATACAGGATAATCCTGTTTGTTTTGTTGTATGTCTTTGTGGCTGTTTCATTCTTTGTTTTGCTGTACTTATCAAAATTAGCCTACCTGCAGCCTGCAGAGAAAAACGTAAATAAACTCTGACCGGTGCTGACACTGATGTACTGGTGAAAGTAAGAGGGTCAAACTTGTCCAAAGCCAAAGTGTTGGATATAGTAGCAGCACACCTCCAAATTTTAGAATTTGACAAAGAGACAGTTTGGGATTGCTAAAAATGCAAATAGCTAAATTGCACAAAATAGTGAGAATGGCTTAAAAAGTTCTGGGTAACTAGCATTTGAGCCAACGTATTGAGCCCAATTTATTTAAGCTCTTCAAGACTAAAGGAAATAGGCTATTAAAGGAAAACCTGGGTGATCCAGCAAACCTGGAATAGATTTTCTCTAAAAATAATTTCCTATTAGCAAGTGTTTTCAATCTTAGACAGACATTAGATCTGTTCGAGGTTTGCTGGATCATCCAGGTGCTCCCATGATAGTCTACCTTCTCCAGTCTTGGAGAGCATTGATAAATCAGACATAACATATACAATGTACACACTCAAAATCAAAGGATGTGCCCACAGAATCCAGGATGGTTGGGGGTATGTAATGCACAGTTTACAGTTTTTAAGGCCTTTCTCTCCCTTTTCTTTAGAAATAGTGGTCATTTGGTTTCAGTTATCTTACTAACCGCTTCACCACAAGACAAGTCTCAATTGTTCATTTTGTAATAACAAATAAAAACCTTGAATGATCCTTCACCTTTTACCATGGGACTAATTTGGAATCACAGGGCCACATAGCAAAATCTTTATGTGGCCCCCTTCCCAAACAGAAAAAAATGCTTGTTTTTAATGCGTGTGACTGGCCCTTCAGTTTGTGCTCGTCTTTTATACCTTTAATAATTCCTACCTTAATACCTAAATAATAATTTTCTGTCCCCCAAAGCAGACCCACCTCTCTCTGTGGGGGATCCAATATTCACCATCACCATAGCAATATTCTTACATTACTAAATTTCTATGCAGTGCCAAGCATGAGATTAAGTCGGCTTTTGTTAAAATATAGGAGTCTCTTATGCACAACGCTGTATAGCAAGCCATTTGGGAAAATGTCCAATGGCAGTGATTGCAGATGTCAGCTTGTAGTGGGTGAGTAGTGGGTCTCACATTGTTAGTGGTTCTTCTCTGGGAGTGCTAGCCAGATCCTGTAATATTAAGAACTAGAAGCAGAAATATGGAAAATGGGCTGCAAGAGCAGGTAAGTAAAGAATGAATGCTTAACATGTACTAGATCTGACTGATCTTTTGCCCAGTGCTTCATAGCAGCTGCCAATAATCACTATGATGTGATCACTATGAAAAGAAACTCTGACACAAACATCCTCCATATAAAAAACACAAACAGCAAAAAAAAAAAAAAAAAAAAAAAGGTAAGGTAAACAATCACAAATTTCCTATGCCTCCCAGAAACTCTATTGTGATTTGTGATTCAATTCCTGTGTAAACTCTCCTACTGTAGTTATTTAAAAAAAAAAACAAGAAACCAATGGCACATGCAAAATTTGGGGACACTGACAGTAATAAATTAACATGTGACTGTGATTTTAAGCCTACCACGTGTTCTGCAAACACAAAATGATGTCCCTGGTTTTATTCTGTAGTATTATTCAGATGATGAGCAAGAAAAAGCTGTTACATAGTATAATGCAAGACAATGTGATGTTTATACTGTTGTACTGTATTGTATTATAACAAAATCTGTGGAAAACATGAAGAATCCTATTGGTAAATTCCTCTATCAAAAAGTATAACTTCCAGACCATCATGTTCCCTTAGGACCCCTTTAGACATATGTGCTGCTGTAGATAGATATATGTTTAAATATTTATTTGGCTGCACGCTCAGACAACCCATGCTGGACTAAATCAAGTTTTATCACTACTCATATTCTACATATAAAATATCCTTCAGACTAATATCAGTGCGGGCAGATCACACAGACTTATCTAATGAAGCAAAGTTTCAGTACAAGGTATAAAGGAATGTGCCGACCTGTATTTATTCTATACCTGTCACTCTAAAATTACAGGTGCATAATACACTCCTGCTAAAAACCAACACAATTACATTCAGTACACACAAGTCAGCACTTTGATGTTTGTAAAATGGTGTCACTGGGTGATACTCTGACTGTGTACATAAGGAAAATATATTCTCTGTATTTATTGACTAACTTTTTTTTTCCAAACTGGTGAAATACTGTTGAAATTTAAAGGGACATTATCACTAGTTTAAAAAAAAAAAGTGTTTATGATTTTCTCCATTTTTCTTTGCTATGGAAGAGTTCTCCTTGTCCATCAAGGGCTGTATTTATTAGGCAGTGAATGTTTAGTGTATAGCAAATTACATTACAGATCCCCTAGAAGCTAAATGTCTCCAAAGTAGAAACTTTCAATTTTGCTTATTGAAATAGCTACTTTTTATTTGGAGGAAGCGCTTTTTGGGTGTATGTCAAGCAGCTTGGGCAGGTGACATCCTGTGTGCCTATGCAGGTTGTGTCATCTGCTATGCTGGTGCTTTATCAATAAAAGTTAAGAATAAAAACAGCAATAAAAAAATTTGGTTTATGCCTTAGTGTTTTTTTAACCGTTTTTCATTCCTAAAAAATTTTTTATTGACTATTGAGAGGCGATGAGACTATTTTTTGGTACAAGTATTAGTCCATGAAAGCTGAAAGAAGCTTCTGTAATCCATAAAAGCTATTTTAGGTAAATAGGGATAAGATACAAACATTGCAAAGGTTTTAACCCATCACTGCAAAAATGTAAAAAAAAAAAGACTTACGTTGGTCTTTAACCTTTATACCTACCCCAGAAAATAAACGTGTAACCTAATCCTAACACCTAATGATTACCCTTTAACCTAAGCTTCAAAATAAAACTTGAAAATTAACTTAGGCAGGAAAACACAAAACTTTCACTTGAAAATATCAATCCAGTCCTACACATTAATCTTAATATTATTATGTTAATAATAATAATAATAATTATATTAATAAACAGTATCTATATAGCACTAACATATTACGTTGTACATTAAATAGGGGTTGCAAATGACAGACAGATACCGACAGTGACACAGGAGGAGGAGGGGACCCTGCCCAGAAAATCTTACTATCTAAGAGGTGGGGAAAGCAGCACACAATATATATATCTTAAATTTACCTGCTGACCTTTTACCATAAACCTAGCTGTGACCTAAACTCTGATATGGAAGTGAACCCAAAAAGTGAAGCTTTGCTTTGTTAGATGAAGAATTTAGAAATGTTAGTCATATGTAAAGGAAATTGTTGCCTGTCTCAAGTATCACAGCATTACAATGACAATACATTTGTCTGATTTTCCTTTCAGAAGAAGAGCACCGTCTTTATTTATGTACCCCAGGGTTTTGGGATAATTGTGTGATTTGGGTTTGTTTTTTATCTTGTACTTTCCATGCATGAGAGTAATATATGTCTCCATGGTTATAGACTTCTCCTCTCCTTCCTCCTGAAAAAGCGGATTTTTTTCTGCGAAACGCATCAAAATATAATCCAGAATTTACACCCCTTGGGGGTATTCTGTAAGGAGAGGCCATTATATACACCCATGATTTTTTTTTATGTTTTATGTATTTGAAAGTATGTTTGTTTTTAATGTTAATTATTAATAACATTTTGTTATTTTTGTAATATATTGATAGTACTGGTATTAAAAGTCCCGCCTAAAATTGACGTCTTTCATTGCATATTTTTTCCAATGAATGTTAGGGATGTGGCCTATTTAAGATAAAGAAATGTATATAGGTGGATGTTTCTTTAAATACCCCCAGGGTCAGCATCTACATCCTGAGATACCAGCTCATAGTCATGTAAATCCTGGTGCTTGCGCATTTGGACAAAGATCAGCATTCTGCTACAGCTTCTCACCTTGTGACTTTTTTAGGATGTTATGAGATTGTAGGAATCGTGTTCCTATTTTACCTGACCTCTATGGGTTGTTATACACTTAAGCCTAGTTATCATTTTACATTTATATTCTAATAACACTAAACTTAACTCACTCAAAGTAATGAAAAGCTTTCTTGGATTTCCTATAAAAACTGTTCCTCTGTGTCTGTTTGTCTATGTCTATGCTGTCTCTGAAATCTGTAACATTATGCATTATTTACCTTCCTTATACTAAGAATTCTCCTAACCATCCAGAATATAAAGATAGGTGGAGTAACTCGAAAGCACGCACTTCTGAAAACAATATTTTTCAAGCAAACATTGCAAGGGTAAAATATTTAAATAGAAACCTCATTTAAAGCCAAATACTTCTACTAGGAGAGCTGAGCATTATAAATCTGAAACTTGTCCTGCAAATGTATTGACGAAACACAGGAAAGTGGCAATGATAGTTGAAAATAGGGGGCTCAAGGCTGAGACTTTTTTGTGGGTCTGTACAAGGCAGAAAGTTATAACTGTGTACTGGATCTTCTCATGTAATTTAGTCATATACCATGCTGGTTCATTACCCAACAGCTATCCATTGCTTGTACCAATCCTAATGAGCATTGCATTTTCTTCACCTAAAAACCAAAACATTTTTCTTAGGTTTTACAGTTAAATTACTGAAAGCATGACATACCATCACTACTGAATGGGTTCACAAGAAGTGGGTTTAATGGCATTTTTAATTTAATTGGCCTGTTATTTAACCCAAAAGTGACAGGGGATACTATATGGGGGAAGAAGTATCTGATAGTGCTGGAGTGTGAAAAAGGTAAGTAGAAGTCTCATGGAGTAGTGGCCACTAAATCAATTAAAAAATGTTTTTGCATGTTCTGCATGATTAGACATTATATAATTTAAAGGCTCCTATACAAACCTATCCTAATATTGCTGAATTATGACTTACCTTATAACATTTACCTGTAACAATCTCATAACAGGTTTCAAGACTTTGAAAAAAAACATCAAGTAAAAATTTTATGACAATTGTAAAAGGTCCTTTCATGTCCTCCAAACATTGACTTACTCCTGGTCAGTGGCTGCTATTTACCTATTGCAATTTATAATCCTAACAAAAAGCAAAAGTAAGTTTGAAGAAGGTCGCAGTTTGCTTTGGCTTAACCATTTCATAGATGTAGCAGAATACGCCACCGTACCCTCCTTATGTTCGACACCTGTTCAAACTTCAATGCCTAATGTCTATTTATTTTTACTGTTTGCTTTATTTTCAACCGAGTGCTGAAGAAATCAGAATGCGTTGATGTCCTGATATTACTCATTACACCTCATCTGTTTCTGAAGAAAACGCTAACATGTGTGCGTTCACACTTGAGACGACTGATAAAGAAGCAATTAAAAAACATTTATTCTTCATATATACAACACACAACTGAGCCAGGCTGGTCCACCCACCAGGCACACAAAGCTATCCGCAGTGCGTTTTGTTTGATGGAATGCAGCGGAGGAGAATTGAAAGCAGGGGTGTAGTATTTTCTTAAATACACTATTGTTCATGGTGGGCTTGTTTTTAAGAATTGAAGCAAAGAAAAAAAATGATTTGCCTATACATTAACTCTCTCAGGATTGCCTTACAAGCTATCCATACTTCCCCACACTGTATCTTTCAAAATAATATCTTATATGATTTGATGTCATCCGCATTAATACATTATTTTTGTTCTTTTGGGCAGCACGGTGGCCCAGAGGTTAGCAGTCTGGCATTTTGCAGTGCTAGGTCCCATGTTCAAATCTCAGTCAGGAGACTATCTGCGAAGAGAACTCCAGGTATTAAACAGCTGTATGGAAACAACTAGGAAAACCATAAATCAGTGGGGTTAATGGGAAAAAAGCCAATCTAGGGAGCATAAAGATTGTACTCAGGAGTAATGGAAAAAGGTCATTGTCTGCTGAGTCCAGATTTATTTGTTTCAGTGTGATGGGCGCATCAAAGTAGGAAGAGAGGTGGATGAAATCATTCATCTAATGTGCATAGCGCCTAACGTACAACCTGTGTAGGCAACGTTTTTATCTGTGGTGCTTTTTTAGGCAATGGAATCATCTGGGGTGTCTGTGGGGGCAGAGTTATGATCTGGGGTGTCTGAGGGGGCAGTGTTATGATCTGGGGTTGTCTGCGGGGGCAGTGTGGAGATCTAGGGTATCTTAGGGGACAGTGTTGAGATCTTGGGGTGTCTGAGGGGAGAGTGTTGAGATCTGGGGTGTCTGAAGGGAGAGTGTTGAGATATGGGGTGTCTGAGGGGGCAGGGTTATGATCTAGGGCAGAGGTCGGCAAACTCCAGCCTTGAGGCCAAATACGGCCTAGCTGGTAGTTTGTTACAGTCTAACGCCCCCTGGCCGATTCGTAGCGGTGGGTTGCCGGCCAGATCGGCCAGGGGACGTTAGGCCAGAACAAACTACCTGAGCCAGAGCCACCGGAGCTTCTGAGCCGCATGCGACTCTTGAGCCTCTTGCTGTGGCTCCCCTATTTACCGCGGCTGGCTTTCACACTTCCGCCGCCGGGGTAAATAGGGAATGCCCCCTGAGGGGAAATCCATCTCCTCCGCAATGCATACTGAGGAGAGGGATTTCCCTTCAGGGACGTTCCTTGTGGGGGCGGAACTCGAGAGAGAGTCTGGCCTAGTGTGCTCCCGCCCACCCCTGAAATGGCTTAGTGGCCAAAAAAGTTTGCCTACCTCTGATCTAGGGTGTCTGAGTGGGAAGTGTTGGGATCTGGGGTGTCTGAGGGGACAGGTCTAAGTTCAACAACGTTATGTGCCCAAAGAATGATGCCAGCTTACTACCTTACTACCAGCTTACTACATACTGAATGGTTAGGATTTTCTATCAATGGATTTTACCTTCCCTGCTGGCACAAGCATAGACACTTACCCAACTTAGAATCTTTGGGATGTGCAGGAGTCTTCTTATGCAGTGGTCTGGCTCTCCCATCATCAATTCAAGATCTTGGTAAAAAAATGAATGCAACTCTGGAAGCATTGAATGCTATTAAAGCATACCATTTCAAATGTGTGCTGTAATCAAAGCATGTGCACTTTTTTCTTTTTTGGCTAGGCAGTAGAATATTTTTTACAAGCAAAACAAACACATTAGAGAATTACAGCAGTAAAATAAAAAGTGTAATAACAGTAAAAGTGCAGTATATTGACACATCTTCAAAGCAGCCGCTTGTGACTAGAAGATGTGGTTTTTCTTTACCTAGAGCATCCAGATATTCAAGCTAGAACATTAACCTTGTTTAACTTCCCAGCTATGCAACGTAAAACCTTTGCTTCTGGCCTTCATTGAAGCCCATTGAATCTTTAAGCTACGTACACACGTCAGATTTTTATCGCCCGATAATCGGCATCGGCCAATTATCGGGCGAAAATCTGCCGTGTGTACAGTCGGTGTCGTCCATCGTCCGGACGACCGACCTGCCGGATCCACGGACGATGGACGACAGCCGATCCTAATGAAAGGGAAGGGGAGAGCGCGCAGCAGGGTGCCGCTCCGTCGCTCTCCCCCTCCCCTCTCCATAAAGCATGAACGGTGCTGTATGTACAACACCGTTCATGCATCGTGCACTCCCTTGTCATTGGAAAGGATCGTGAAAGATCCTTTCCAACGACAAAAATTGGAAGTGTGTACGCAGCTTTAGTTAAAAGTGAAGTCAAAACAAAAGGAGAGCAGTGACTTCACGTTTATTTTCTAAAATTTTTACGGTCAAAGTAGAAAAGCTTGTCCCTGTAGTATGCTACAGAGTGGAAATCTTTCTGTGGGAAATCAGTGGTCTTTCTGCAGAGGCCAAATATGTCCCTGCTGTGTCTAAACCAGAGCTCTTTAATCAGCAACCAGCATGAGCTTTTCTGGTTGCAGAGCTGTAGCTCAGACCTCTGCACAAAGACTGCTGTTTCCATGCAAAAAGCAAGGTATGTTGGCCGGAAACAAAAGGGAAACAATCTTAAAAATGTCACAACTTTTGTTTTGTTAAATCTAAAAGTATTTATCTTATTTAAATTGATTGTACATTATTAGCATGTAAATAATGGTAAATTCAATTTTCACAATTTGCTCATCCTCCGCACCTTTTAAAACATTGACAAAAGTCCTGGAATTTCAGTGTAAGTAATAGATGTGCAATAGTAGTGTTTGGAGCTAAAACCACCTACACCTTTAAGTGCCTTATACTATAGACATGTTTAATGCCACTTAAATAGAGGTGACATGGACCAATCTATTCCACTGTTCTGCAAAATTTGTACCTGCTGCAAATTGTTTGTTAATAGTTGGAGTACATATAAATTCTGTACATAATATGGGAAAAAAATTCTACAGCCTAATCACAATAACTGGTTTGATACTGATTATGCGATCTACAAGTTTATCACGAGACATTATACATTGCTTTATCTCGCTTATCGCAAGTCACTGTTTCTGATATTAAAAGTTGCCCTTTGATGCTAGTGACAAGAATTTATAAATAGCAACTGGTCTACAAAGTTGTTCTTTACAAGTTCTGCAAACAAATGCATAGGCATTTATTTAAGTAAGGGTAGTCATGCTGAAATACCTCAACAAGGTTACACTCATGGAAAAATACAAATATCATTCTTTTTCAGATATCCTTTTGATATACTGATGATTAAACAGGTGAATGTTAGATAAACTGATAAAAGTGAATTCACAAAATATATCAGTTGCTAGAAGAAAGACACATACACAAATCTAAAGTACCTAAAAAAAACTATTGTTTAGACTTGGCAACCAATGCAGATCTCTTAAATTAATGAAGACATATTTTAAGATTTTCTGTTGCCCACAGATCCTATACACTGGATTATCAATTATAACTTTTTTAGGTGGGTGAGTTTTTGCAAGAAAACAGTTGACAAAGCGAAATCAAAACAATCTAAAAGTGTTTAGATTTGGGGAATTAGGAGTGGAGGGATACCCAGCCAAAAATGAAGAAGGACAATGTCAGCAGCAAAGAAGTTCACCCTTAAATACAAATTTCTCCCTATATTGGGCAATAGCTAGATGACAAGTGAATCTCCTTTTAACTGTTTTTCATAAGCTACTGAATCTACATCTACTGTACATATATGGGATTGGAGAAAAGTATATAATGCAAGTTTCTTGTAACATTCAAATCTTTTTAAAATGTTCACAATTTGTTGTTTTTGGCAAAAAAATTTGCATTTGGTAGACTTGTTGCTCTGTTATGTAAACAGTGGTCAAGCTACTATGGTTGAAGCCTTTGGCAAGTCTACCCTATTGTCAGTAATGGACTTCTCTAACAGTAGGCCCTGTGCAGAACTGACTTGACCCCTCCACCACCACCATTGAACTGACTCGGTGTCCCTATGGGGCAGACATAAGGAAGTGCACAGTTTGCACCTCCCTATGTCTGAACCTGAACTGTTCCTTGCACTAAATACCAGTCTAAGAAACTATAAATCACAGACTTGTTTAAGGTAGTACAGAAGGGCATTGCCAGGAAAAGGTCCTTCATTGTCTGAGTATTTGCACAACTGGCTGTTTGTCATTTCCAATTTGTTGCCTGTGCATTGCCGTTATCACCTGTTTGTTGCTCATATATTTAAACTGTTGTCTAATTCCTACCCATGTATTGTAATGATTGCCCATTTGTTGCTGGAATTTTGTAATGACTGCCCATTTGTTGCCCACTTATTTTAATCAAGGCCTATTTGTTCCCCATCTGTTGTCAAAATTCCCCATTTATTGTCATAGTTGCTTGTTTGCTGCTCAATATTGTAACAATAACCCTTATCTTGCCACCAGATTTCAACAAATCTTTTTTCCAGCTTACTGTAATAATTGCTTACTAATCACTAATATTGTAATGATTAGCCATTTAATGCCCATGTATTGCCAAGGTTGACATTTTGGTCTTTAATTGTTAAGTCAATGGTGTTTGTTAAGTAGACCACGTTCCGATTACTTATTCCTCTGCAGCTCTATCACTATAAAGCCTTGTTGTTTCAATCCATATAATTTGTAAAATCTTTACTTTTCCAGGAGAAACATAAAATTACAATTAGCAGCTGGTTATTAATAGAACAGCTCACCATACTAAAATTTAAAAAATGAAACTGTTCCCTGGCTAGCGCTTATTACCCACGTAGGATAATTGTCACTGGAAATGATCGTTCGTGAAATACACAGTGGTGTATTCGCTGGACGGAACAATGAATCCTGACAGAGGACCACTGTACATTTGTCAGATTGGTCCATTTGTCTCGGGTGAGAGTTATTTAATGTGTGTACACTGCCTAACACTTAAGTGTTTCTTTATTAAGGAAATTTAAAGAACCTTCCTATTATCCTAGAAAACTACCAAAATTTTGCTATTAGGTATTGACTTATACATAATTTAATGTCTGAATTTAATTCTGTAAAGAATTGTTGTTTTTTAACTACAGAACTGGCCTTAAACTTGCAGTTGAGGTCTAAGTGTTTACTTTTCATCATTTGCAAAACCTACTTTTTTTTTTCTCTTAGTTATCTGAAGGGCATGACAGTGAGAGATTATTTTAGTGTTACTTTGACTGACAGTCTACATACCAGGAAGTCAGCTTCCTAATTACTACAGAGGGGGTCTAGTATTTCTTATCATCAGAATTTATAGGCATATATGGGTTGAATATAAAGACCAACTAAACCCAACATGGAACTAGGTAAAATTAATAAAAAATCAAGCTGATTGGTCTACATTTTAATTATCACTTTTAGAACTTCACAAATTCAGAAATTCACCGTGGCATGACTGGTTCCTAGTGCCACAGGTTCCTAGTTCTTTTAGGTTATGTATACACTTCACAAGATTCTTGCCCGATGCAAATGGTCAGGCTTGCTGTACAAAGGTTGCTAGACATCCTTCATAGGTCTGTCCTGAAGGATGAACGATAAACGACCGCAAAAGAAGTGAAAGGAGGAGAGCGCAACCGGGTGCTGTTTGCTTGTTTTTCCCCCTCCCCTCTCCATTGAACAGAACAAGACTATATATACAGCATTCGTTCATCCTTCTTTCACTAGTTTGCAGCTGGAAACGACAATAATGTGCCTTAGTGCAGTAGAGGCTGATTTTAAGACAGATTTATTAATGCTGGTTTTTATATTAAACATTTAAAATAATTTTTAAACAAATTAAAAACTTTATTAGTTAGTTGTATAAATTAGTTGGTTGTATATACATTGAGCCTGTTTTACTAAAGCTCTCTATCAGTGGAGAACCTGGGTGATCCAACAAACCTGGAATAGATTTGGCCCAGGATTAAAAACATTTACCTAATGATTTTTAAGAAATACTATCTAATTTTACTGGATTACCTAGATTTTTCCATAATAGTTTATTTTCTTTAGTCTTGGATAGTTTTAATAAATCAGACCCACTGAATCAGGACATGGTTTTAGCCCTGTCCATGTCAGAGACAGCTTCTTTTTTGATTCTTTTTAGGTACACTTTTTAAATGAAAGAAGTAAAATAGGTACATGACCTTTTCTAAGCATTTGGGCAATTTAAAACATTGAATACAAAACTTTACATTTTTCATACTCCACTTTGTCATAGTTATTTTGTTGTCAGGATTTTTTAAAGTTCACAATATATTGAAAAGTTACTACTTTTCATTAAATGAAGAAGAGTACCAGCAGAGCAGAATCAGACAGCAACTTCATAAAATGATTGATGCAAAAAGTGTTGTGTTTACTAACAGCTTACAAATTGATGATAATTCACCCTTAGATAATACTTCTACTAACACATATACTGCAGGTAACCAGGTTTAGATGTGCTTAGAAGTCATTATTCACTCATGACACCTTGTCCTTCCAATTTGTCATTGTCTTCTTGTCTTGTTTCACAAAAGAACCTGTGATGTGTTGACACATTCATGGTCTGTTTATCTATAACTTTTTATTACCTACCAGTGGTCAACATGAAGTGCAAGGTCTGAAATAACTCCGTAGGTAACTGACAGGCTTCATTCAGACTTAGAATGAGTATTAAAATATATGCGAATCCTATCAGTTTTATCTAGTTTTAGGGGAACCTTTGTGCACACAATAGATGAGCTATTTTACCAGGTTTCCTCCAGAGGATGTTTTGAATTGAGGTTCATTCATCTACCTTACAGGTCCCAGAAAGTTGTAGAAATGACCTTCTTTTTGACCCATTATTTTTAATACTTAAATATCATTAGAAAAATAGATTTTTTTGGCTCTTTTTGCAATCTGTGTGCAAATATGAGATTTTTTTTTCACTACCTCTTCAGTAAGCACAACAGGAATTAAAATATTATATCTCCAAAATGGGGAAAGTCAAAGTCTCCAAAGTCATACAATTACCATAATCACTATAATATATCCCAAGTAGGCAACTTCTTTTTTATTCCTGTTCTGGTGGCATCCTAAAATGTTGCATTTTCCCTCCCTTTAAGTCCCAATGGCAGTTCTCATCCTGTCTTTAATACAAAGTTAAAAAAGAAAGAGGTTTTAGCTTTAGATATACCTTATCATGAACAAGATGGAAAAATCAAGTATCAAAGTGAATGTGTCTGAATGAAAATTTACAATATCTACACAGTGGCAAAGTTGTATTACCACATTAGGATTTTCAGTGAGGTGGCCCTTTAACAATTCTATTTACTGAGATTTGCTGGGATTTTCATAATAGTTGCTGCACCTGTTACAATAAACAAAGTCATATTATTAGTCAGAACACCTCTATATGGCTTTGTTAGCCACCTGATGACCAGCACAATGCAGTATGGCAAGCAAACAACTTGAACACGGTTGTGCTTATGCTTTTATTTGCTGCATGCGTTGAAAGCAAATAACATCAGAGACTTCTAGGAAGTGGTCTTTTGGTAAACAAAGGCGACCTTTGATAAATGTCAAGTGTTCTATACCAGCTTTTGACATCAAATTTGACAGGTTTGTGCATGTGGCTTTCCAGGTGTAAGGATAATTTCCTTCCAGATTTTGTGTCAGGTTTTTGTACAAAAGTTCATCATACTAAGCAAACAGACAACATAATACACATTGTTTACTGACTTACATATCACATTTGATTAATCTTACAGTTTGTTAAATCTCCTACTAAAAAGCATTGTGTATACAATAGATTTTGGTTACATGAGGTGATCATTTGTGAAAATCAAGCATTTGGAGAAAGTTTAATGTTAATTCAGCTTTCCCCAACATCATTTAGAGATTTGCTGGGGCTCTATCTATTTTATTATCACTATTTTGTACTTGGTTTTTATAGAACAAAAATGGTATAAAGTCAATAGCAATGTTGCCTCTGGAATTACTGCTCAGACTGGTTGCACATTTGGTTAGGCTAAACTTGACAAGCAATAATATTTCATCAAAAAAATTCTGTTTATAAAAGTGACCAGGAATAAGCAAGGGACTCTGAAAACAATGTTTTTTGTTGGCATACTGGCAGGTGCCCTTTTGGGTACCTGTATCACATTGTATATTTCTTACCTAGTACAAAATCCTTCAGTTAGACAGGTTTCAAGCTGCTGTTTCTTTCATATAATGGACAAAAAAACTAGGTGTTAGGGCACCAATACTGCAGTCACTGCTCTGGGGACTGGAAGTTGTGTTGGAACTGGGTGGACGAGAGAGGAGATTTGTTTGGAATTGATAGCTGTGGTTTACTGCAGACAGGCTCACTCAGGACTGCTTAAGGATGACTTCATCTACTAGATAAGCCACTGCTGAAGTTCAACACTGCGTATAGCAACAGTATGTACTCTGGGATATTGCATGCAATGGTGACAATATCGATATCATTGCAAGATCATGTTACTAGAAAAAGGGATTTCAATTTCAATACCATTACTTACATTTTTTTAAAAATTGCTGCTGTGTTTAAACCAAGGTAATCAAAAAACAAATTTAGTTATAGAGCAAAGTACAGGTTGCCAACATATGGTGCCACTGTTGAGAGTCCCATAAATGACTTTTAGGCATCCCAGGGAGCTGTACATTGAAGGATTATGATCTCTACCATGTTGCACTCCAAGCTGTGTAAAATGGTCCCCCCCCCCCCCCAATTTTCCTTTTTTTTTTTCGCGCATTTGGTGGTCCTCCCATGACATTTTTGTACGTTTGGCTGCTGTATTATGTTTCCTGAGACCATAACAAACAACGAGAATTTTTTCTCCATTACATTCACTGGTGCTTGGCCTGAACATGCACATGTTACGCCAAACAGGTCTAGAACCAAAACCAAGGTATGTTTAACTTGTTGCTTGTGTGCACATATGTCAAAGCTTAACTCCATGCAAATATATGAAATACATATATAAATATGTCTTTGTTACTCTGCTATCAGCATACTATTGTTAACACGAGTGCTGCAGAACATCTGACTGGCTACTCCTGCTGCTTCTTCCTCCAATCTTCTTCCTCTTCTACTGTAGATTGGACTGAAAGACTGATACTACATCAAGTATGTAGTGATATATGTATAAATATGTAGTGATGTAATAATTATTTATTACAAATTTGCATTATTTCTGTCTTTTATATCTGGCAGGAGTTCAGATGTAAATGCTGTTATGGTTTGAGAACTGTGAAAAAAGAATGAATAAAGGAAAACGCTTCCTAATCACCCCAGATATCTGCAATTTCGGTTTCCCAGTGTGGGCCAATCAAGATGGCTGAGGATCATCTCCAGGATGAGAAGATGGAAGAAGATAGCAGTGTCCTGCCACAGAATGGGGACAACTGGGTATCGATGGTTTAGTTCCACTTTAAGCATGATAGAAAATACTCCATAAGCTCAAAATGCTATTACAGCAGACCTTCAACTAAAATGAAAGGTCTGCTTACACACTTTAGGCTCCCTCCCCTAATCACCTACTCTTTGTAAGTTTTAATGCACCAAAAAAAGAATAAATAAGTAGAATTACACTTACTTCACTGTCCTTCTGTTCTGACCATGCTGTTCACATTCCTGTAAAACATAATGCAGACAAAATATCTTGAGAAGAGAGTCCATTCAGGTACCATCCAGGTACATCTTCCTGCAGGATTTCGGCTGTCGTGCTGAGTTCCACAGCAATCTTCCCCGAAGGACGAAGACGTCTCACTTTCCTAGGCACTGCAGGTAAAAGACAAGGGTGAAGTGAGTAGGATTCTAACTTTTTTCGTTTTAGGTGCAATATTCACCTAGTAATAGTAGGTAGTAATAGTAATAGTAATAGCAGCCCTTAGATTTAAGTGGAACAGCTACTTTAGTGTATATAGTAGGTTATTTTAAATATTGTTATCTTAAATGGATTCTGTTAATGTTTTTTTCAGTAACAGTATGCATTAACAGTATGTATCAGTATCAATAACAAATGCGTTTCTAAAGTAATAAAGATAATAAATACAGGTTAATACAGTGATCTTAGCTCCCACACATGAGTGACAGCTAAGACTAATGCAGTGGTATACATCAGCAACAATTGAATAAGTGAAAAAATATCATGGCTGTCATCAAAACGTGCTTTTCCTTCAGATCATACGTTAATGTATTGTCTCTGCTAATATTTTCATAAGATTAGATGAGGGTGAAAACCCACAATTCAAACCAGATAACTTTTCTTTACATATGACCTCCTTTGACTTGGCAGACTGCCAGAAGATAAGGCAAGAAGCAAATATTGCAGTTTTCTGTCCAATATCCCAGCGCATAGTAGAAAACATGATCAGGAATTCAGCTCTCATTATATCCATATCTCTAGTTTGGGCCAAACAATGATATTTGTTACAATGAATATAGGTCAATGGTCCTTGTATATTATCAAGCCATCTGCATATCAATACTTTCAGATGACGATGACAGCATGGGGGCAGATCCCCAGTTTTTTAAACAGTATATAGAGCAGACAATCCAATACTACAATTTTGATACTTAACCAGAAATCAGAAGCTTGGAGATATTTTTGTGGTGCTTGGGAACCTGTCATGATAGGAATATGTGGACTGATCTAATTTTTGAAAATGCTAATAATTTGGGAGTTTCTAGGTTACAGCCTCAGAATGATTGCAGTGATCAGAATCTAACAAGATCTGTATTACAATCAGGAGACTAGAATATCAGCTATGGCAGCTAACATGTTTTTTTTTTCATAAAAGGTTTTAAAATTTAAAGTATCTGTAAAGGTAAAACCTTTTTTTGATAAGGAGAATTTAGGGCTGACTTACACATTTGTGCTACAACAATGTCATTTTGACAACTATATCTGGAAGGAATCCTTATAGAAGACATTTGTATTTCTTTTTCCACACAAAATCCAGAATATCATTGCCAGTGGAAACTTTTGGAATATTAATGATTAATATTATTGATAATAATAATAATAATAAAGAGGATTTATATAGTGCCAACATATTACGCAGCGCTGTACATTAAATATGGGTTTCAAATGACAGACAGATACAGACATGTGACACAGGAGGAGTAGAGGACCCTGCCCTAAAGAGCTTACAATCTAGGAAGTGGGAGAAGTATCACACAATAGGATACTAATTTTATTAAATATTTCTATTTTGGATTTTTGACCATACATGATCAACTAGGGTAACACCGTTCCTAGGACTTTCAATTCCTACACACACTAACACTGATCTACTTATACTTTTCCCACATAAAAAATAAAAGAGATGTTGTGTTATTGTTACCCACTCATCCGGGTCAGTTACAGCCCACGTCTGTGTGCCTCCCTGCAGACTCATCCGTCTTTTACAAACAACCTTCAAGCAGCACCAAGGCTGCTACAATCATATAGGTGAAGTCCATCATGCAAATCTGGGAACTCTCAATGATTTTTTTTAAGACAATCATGACATATTGCTGGTCCTTCCAAAAACTAACAACTTTAATGCTTAACTAGCTTTAAAGGCTTATAACTAGAATAGCTATTATTACCTTTTTAATCTATTCAAACATTTTCAAGAATTTGAAATTGAGTTGATAGAGAATAGTATTAGATATAATTTCAATACATTTTTTTATTGCAAGATCAGACGCTTTTTTTGTGTTCTGACAAAACATGGATATTAAAAATGTATTCAACATGGTTCCAAAATTATACATTTTTACTGACTTTTCGATGTTGCAGGAGCTTCTTGATCTTATCTGTACCCAGTTATGTACAATGGATTGTACTAAGAGCTAATAAATGAGTGTTATTATTGGCTTTTATCACTCTCTAAAGGCAAATCACTGTGTATTTTTAAAATGCACATTTTCAGCTTTTATATTTAAACCCAAGAACCAAAATCCTTTGAGCAGGCAGACTCTTTTATTGCAGAAGAGACATGATATGTAATTCACGTGCAGCTCAATGTACATTTTCATATACCCTGGTGATGGAGTGAATTATCTCCTTTGTACAGTAGGTACATCATTCTGGCCTGGCCAATACAAGTTGCCGAATGATTCTGAACCCAGAAAAGGACGGTGGAGTAATTTGCATCACCGAGAACCCAAGCAGAGGTGAGTTTACCTTTGCTTTCACTAGGAAATAATTTTTCATTTAGGTGATTTTGCTGTTTCCCTTTTTTAAATTTTGTTATGTTCTTTCTTTTATTAGATAACAGTACCTAAGGTATAGTATTCAGTATTGAAGGCAAACAGCTGCTGGGATGACCTGATAAACCTGGGTTTTGGACCCACAGTTAGGCTAAAGACTCATTTCCCGGGATAAGCTCCCATTAATGCTTCAGGTAAAAACCTAACATCTGTACAGCTTTCCCTTGACACCATTCAGTGATACCTCCTCTGCTGTGTTTTTCTTTTTTTCAGCACTCCTTTATCCTGCTAGAGCTGGAAAAAAATCACTAACAATAATTTTTATAGTGACAATTATTATGTGCGGGGAGCCGGGTGTCACTCAAAGGGGGAGAAATCCCCCCCATAGTGCCGTCATGATGCCAGAACCCCACCCACTCTCCCATCACAGATCTGAGCCTCCGATGGGAAAGTGGGCGGGTTGTATCCAGGGACACAACCTGCCCACTTCCCTGAGCAAAGGATCTGTATGGGGGACATGGTCTGCGGCACTGGCCGACCAGCCAGAGCCACGAACCACCAAAATATTCTCGCAGACCACAGGTTGGCAACCACTGAGCTAGAGCAGTGTTTCTCAACCAGAGTTCTGTGGAACCCTTGGGTTCCTGCAGAGGCTGCTAGGGTTTCCTTGAGCAATCTGTAAGGATGACATTCATCCCACTGGCTAGCAATGTAAGAGACACTTTTCCTATTGACCACCATGCTAATATACTGTAAGCTGTGGATATTATAATATTATAATATATTATAGCAAGGGTTCCCTAAATAACTGAAAGTTATTTCAAGGGTTCTTCCAAGTTATGATTTAGAAAGGCTAGAGTCTCTTTAGACTTCAAAAACAGAACGGAAATATACTTCACTTTTTGTATTATTATTTTTACATATACCCCAGCAGTGTGCACACCAATGGCTTGGCTGTTTCCCTCAGCAAAGCAGAAAGCAAATCATGCATATGTAATGAGCATATATGACTGTTCCCATGTATATACTGTATATATTTACTAACCATTCATAAGGACATTAAACACAATAAAAATTAGCATAATTTTCATTATTTTGTAATTTTAATACCAGGAAGTTTTTAAGTAATGTTTCTAAATATAAAATATAAATAAATATATATATATATATATATATATATATATATATATATATATATATATATTTATTTATTTATATTTACACAGGGTCGAATATCTCATAGGGTGCCATTTGTTACTTGAACCCCAATAGCTGGCCTACATATAGCTGGCTGCCTACATTCTTCCAACCCTATTTTCTCAGGAACAGGGAGATGTAGGGAGCTGAAGGTGTAATAGTAAGAACATGTCCCCCTTGGTTATCTGTAATTGCATTTCTCTGGAAGTATCCATTGCAGAGCTACTGGGGTTCAAAGAAGGTTTGCAACTACCTGTAACTGACAGGAAACATTGTATGGTATGTGTAGTTTCTGCTTTTTGGTTCGAAAATGATGAGCAGGTTGCAATATTTGTCAGCACTGTAGGATAGCTTTAGTTTTGTATCTTTTATGTTGGACACAAGCTCCTGGCCTAGGGGAGAAACAAATATAAATCCAGTATACACATACCTGTCACATTCAAGATATTTCCTGAAGCAGATGCACATTGCATGTAAGTTTCATGTTATTGAAAAGGTTAAAAGTGCAAACATCACCCACAAGAAACTGGTTTACAGTTCACCTGAATGGCAGTGGAGATAAAAGGAAACTTATCGAGCAGAAAATAGCAGCACGTGGGAGAAATCTCATTGTTAGCTGGTTTCATCAAAGAGTTTTGTACTGGCCAGGTCTTTGTCAAAACAAAATGTCAAATACATTTCAATGTAATGTTCATCGTTATTGAATATTATACTCATTTTAATGGTATGCTTCAGTCAACAATTTGCATTTACACCAACTTGGAGGATACAGAATACTGTACTACTATTTCCATTATATAGGCAAAAATAAAGGGTACTGGTTATGTACAACATACAAAGACATTAAAAGTCTTTGTGTTTAGTCTTGTATGGAAAAATTTATTTTTATACAGAAAAAGGGTTATAAACCCTTATCATGTTATTTTTTTGTTGTCTGCACCCCATTCGAGAGATTTCATTTTACCTTCTTTCCATCAGAAGCAGCAGAGAGGAAAAAGGTTTAAAAGGGTTTTGAAAAGGTTAAAAGGTGAACAAATTGCCAATCTCCCCCAGTTGGGCCATTTGATCTTGATGCAAGGTTCACAAATAAATAAAGAATGCATTACTTTCTTAGCAATACTGTCTTCAGTGGCTAAGAAAACCATCTTATATAACTGGATAAGCCATATTCTGCCTACTCTTGCCTTGTTTCAGGGAAAACTATGGTACTATGGAATGAATGAAGGCATTTTTGGATAAGGAAACTTGTGTCACTATATTTTTTGAGGTGTAGAAATCCTACTTTGCCACTATCCTGTTGAATAATAAACAAAAAATTATCTCCACCTGTAAACAAACTACATTGTATGCATATGGCCTGCTTGATAATGATCCCCCCAGTACTATGTTAAAAAAAACTTTGTGATTTGTAACCTTGTATGTGAATATAATTAATATAATAAATATGAATATGTTAATTATTTCTCTAAAATGTGACCATATCATATAGTCAACTCCACAAATAAAAAATTTTTTTCTTCTTTTGTTTTGTAATTTGTGTACCCCAACACCTATGTTATAATAATTGATATACACGTGCTTGTTTATTCTGTATGTTGTATACTTATTTCCTCTGAATAAATAAAAAAAAAAAAGGTAAACAAAATTTTCATTAAAGAGCATTGTCCAAAAAACAAGTGTTCCCAATGGAGGATTTCCCCTCACCTACTGCTGCGATCACAACTTAAAATGTTGGGTTTCCTATAACTTTCTGTCTTTGTGACAATGGTCACCAGGACAAACAAAGACAGCAAATCAACCTGTTGAAAGGTCCAACCTCCCTACTTTATAAAAAAATAGCTGTGAACCCCGGGTTGCCCAGGTTTTTTATTTATTGCAATCTTATATTATACAGGGAAAGGAATCAAATGAAGCTATAGTGACTTTCTTGTCTACGGTGTTGTTTCCGAGTCCGAGTAATATATCTAGCAAGTTTGGTTTAAATGTCTTGATGTCTAGTTTCCTAGTGATGACATACACAAACACATACATCCAATTTTATATATATACACATTAATATAGTTCTGACGTATACCATAGTGCTGTACAATGAAACACTGAGCTTGACCCATCAGTCTCTGTACAGAGGATCTGACACTCTAATGTCCCCCCACAGTCACACTAATAATATACATTTATATACCTCTGACATATACCACAGTGCTGTAAAAAGATCAGCAGTGTCTTATGTCCAGCAAGTTTGGTTTAAATGTCTCTATGCATTTCTGAGTGATAGTGGAACAAAGCAAGTTTGGTTGAAATGTCTCCATGCGTTTCCAAGTGATCACCAAATATAGCTCTCATATATACCACAGCACTGTACAAAGATCAGCATCATATGGCTAGCAATTTTGGTTTAAATGTCTCGATGCGTTTCCGAGTGATGACACACACACATAAATACATACATCCAAATATATCTCTGACATATAGCACAGCGCTGTGCAAAGATGTCTGGTGTACTCACATGAGTCTCAGTCATATGTACAGCAAGTTTGGTTGAAATGTCTCCATGCGTTTTCAAATGATGGTGGAACACACACAATTTTATATATATATAGATATAAAAAATACTTTTACTTATAATTAAAAACTATTGTAAACTTCCAACCTTGAGTTACCAGTTAGGGGAAAACCCTTTAATGTTTTTGCATGACTGCATCCGTGTACAAAGCCCACTCCATAAATACATGGTACAGTGACCCGGCCTCAACCCTACTGAACACCTTTGGGATCACCTAACCTAACATAACTTAACCTAACATCAGTGCATGTAACATCACAAATATCCCTTTCACAACAAATTCCCATAGACACCCTTTTGTGGGAAGAAGATTCATAACAGTGGAGGCTTTAATAGCCACATAGTGGGGTTGTCCATGTTAATGCTTATGATATTATATACCGTATATTAATGTGGTGGTCATGCTAACTGTCCAGCTTAGTGGGTCAGCCAATGAACGTCCCACCAATGAGAATGCAATACCTTCTCTCGATAAATCATTTGCACATTAAAGCCCCATACACAAGTCCAATGGACATAGGTTGATTGTCACTGGAAATCATCTTTTGTGACCATTTTCAGTGAGAAATGAACAATTACAATACACACATTGGTCTTCTGTTCTATGGAGGGGTTTAAAATGGTTTAACAATAATGTGTGTGCATAAGCTTCAGAATTCAAATTTCTCCAACTGTAAATACACATTCTGTATACATACACTTATCTAATTTATCCACCCAAAGTGCATCCAAAAAAAAAAAAAAAATGGACCCCATGACTAGTATGTCCAGATGCAACTGCATACCCACCTGGTTGTTGCACCATCCTGATTTGTCCTTTGCATTTTTAGTTTGGTTGAAAAATTGACTGCATCAAACTGTAGTCCATCCAGGGAAAAAGAAAAACAATCAAAAATGTCACTATATTTTCTACAACAGGGAATAAAATTTTTCTTGATCCCCAAATGAACAACATCACCAATCTACAAAATTTCCTTACAAACATTTCTAGCCATTCTTATAATTTAGAAACATTTCCATCCCCCCCCCCCTAAAGAAATCAGCTAGAGCTAGTGTTTGTGGAAGAATATTGCATTCCTTCACATCTCTTACAGGGAAGAATCCTTTCTGTATGTGTAATCCTTTCTGTATGTGTAAGTAAGTAAACCTCTTCTCTTGCAGTCACAAAAAATGCCAGCCTGTCTATTGCTGTGATTAGAAATGGACCATCTATGCATTTATACAAAGTCATCACATCCTCCTTTAATCGCCTTTTCTTGTGGTTAAATACATTGAATTCGGTTATTCTTTCCTCATAGCTGTGGTCCTTCAAACCTTTTATTTGTTAACCTGCTTTTGATTTCGTACCTATTAAATCCCATCAGGTAAAAAAGGTAAATAATGCATATGACGTACAGCCTCCCTATTTAATAACTCTGTGCATTCCACAAGTCAAAACGTAAACTTCAGAGCTATGATTAATTATAACTCCCATTGTTGTTCCTCCATTGAAGGACGTTCATATGCTTTCATGGCTGATGTTGTAACTACTGACAGAAAACAGTATAACAATCTGTGTAGGTGGGTCCCCAGTACTGTAAACAAGTTAATCTGGGCTGAATGTATTTTACGTGATGGAAGTTAAGGGTTGGACGCTGATTTTATTGCCTTATTTAAACAGCTGTATTATACAATTGGTTACAAATGGAGCTTTAAGTGTCATGCACGCTTGCCACACTCTTCTATTGTAACTCTCATGTAAACTCAATGTACATACACAGCAAAGGTGACTAGACATATTTATACAGAGAAGAAGGTACAAAGAATGACAGAACCAAAACTGATGTCTATTTCAATATAATGCTGAGTTGCATGCAGGTTTAAAAAAAACTGCAGGTTTAAAAATTGTATATATAACTAAATGGTGCCTAATATTTAAAGTTTTCGGGGCAGGGTCCTCTTCTCCTGTGTCATTGTCTGTATTCGTCGTTCATTTGCAACGCCTATTTATTGTACAGAGCTGTGTAATATGTTGGCGCTACATAAGTCCTGTTTAATAAAAATAATATAATAATAATAATAATATTGAAGTGGAACTAAAGTCCCACTTTCTAAACTCGCAATCAGGTAGGTGGTTATTGTAGAAAGGGACAGATGATGTCCTTTCTGCGACACCTATATCATAACTATATCTCCCCCCCAGCTGTCAAATTGTGAGCTGCGGATGCAAAGCTCATCGCTTGTTCCCAGAGACACCCAACAATCCTGAATTCCTGTGCAGGTGCCTGAAATGAATAAACTCCTGTAAATCTGCATGGCACTTTAGTCATACTGGCCTGGAAAATGAAGATGGCCAAAGATGGGAATGCAGAAGAGAGGGAAGAAGATAGCAGCACCCATGATAGATGGGGACAGGTGAGTATTAATGGGTTTAGTTTCCCTTAAAGGTTGATTTATACAGCGTAGGTTAGCTAGTTAGAAGCAATGAATGTAAAAGAATCATTCTAAAGAAGTATTTCCCTAGTGGTTGAACTTGATGGACTTATGTCTTTTTTCAACCCAACCTACTATGTAATAATTAAAATTGACCTTTCAGTTATTTTACAGGTCAGAAAGAACAAAGCAAACAGAAAAAAATAACAGAATAATTTTCTGGGCAAACTCTACATTCTACCATTAAAAAGCCAAAATTTAGCACCAGACCTGTTACTTTGCTTAGCTGATGATCAATCTGCTGCAGCAAAGAGGAAGGATTTTCTCAATCTCTTTTCCCCCTTCCCAATTCTGGGGATCAGACTTCAATATTATAATGTACCAAGTAATAAACGAGTGTGGTTTTAGCTGGGGCTCTTTACGAACACAGCCAATAAGTGCACATGCATCAGGATTTTCAACAGTTCAAGATATAGATGCAGAACTTGGATCTTGAATATACAAAGATGGGGTTGTCCTAGAGGGACTCATGTACACATGTATCATAATTTGCTCTGTAATTTTTGTTCTTGGATAAAAAAAATATTTGTGGGGTTCTAATTGAATATGAACATTGATTTGTATTCACAACCCCCAAAGATCTTCTAATGCAGAGAGATTTTTACAGAATTTACATTACATTACATTTACACCACCCCCTCTAAGGAACTTCAAAATCTGGAGTTTTCCTTTAAGTCCCTGAATTGAACTTGTCTTTTGTAGCTCAGGTCTGAATGTTTAGTGAAAGGGCCGTGAGACCATAATCATTAAGGACCCAGTGAATTAGGTGGTGAACCTCCTTCATTGCTGATAATTACAACCTCACAAACCTGTGCAGCAGGTTATTTGGAAAGGTCAGGATCAAATTACTCCAAACAAATTGAAATTAAGTGAAGTGAGAAGACATTCAAGTAACCTGCTGCCTTGATTGATGGATGTAAACTGCATAGACTCAGGGGGCTACTGACAATAGTAAAAAAAAAAAAAACACGATTGATTCACTA
Organism: Pyxicephalus adspersus; assembly: GCF_032062135.1. Lineage (NCBI taxonomy): Eukaryota > Metazoa > Chordata > Amphibia > Anura > Pyxicephalidae > Pyxicephalus > Pyxicephalus adspersus. The sequence continues at coordinate 85,331,877 of NC_092863.1, forward strand.
GATCACCCGCTCCTCTCCAGATTTGTGTCAAGTTGATGGAGCATGCTTTTAAATGTTTTGGTGTCCACCATGTGGTTTTGTGATCATTTGTTTGTTTACGGAATAGGCATTTCAGTGCTACACTTCAAAGCAAAATGTAATACTAGTACTAGTAGTACTGCTCGTATTAGATATTCATGGTTCACATATTTACTTTTGTATAATTACTATAATCTGCAGTTGCAGATTGTGAGATGACCTCCAAGTTAAAATAGAAATAAACCCCAGCACTACATTCCAAATCAGCTTTAACATGTCAATATAACTTTATAAATTGTCTGTGGTTGATTTAAATTTGTAGCTTTCAATAGAAGTATGCACAGAACCTTTTACCAGTACTAAATGCAATCTCATGTTTTATGTTTTACCAACAAACTGGGGTTTATATTGTTTTTAAATAGAACTGCCTCCTGGTGACATATTCAAGAAACAGAAGGAGATATGGAAGAAGCAAAGTTCCATAGAATAAATAAATCAGAAGCAGGGAAATCTTTGCATTGCAGGTCCTCAGGTACAACTTTCTTTCCAACAAGGAAAACAGTGGGCAGCACAGTAGTAATTTCACCAAATCTCACTCCATGTTTGTTGAGACCAGCAGAGGCAGAAGTACCTTAGATCTCACACTGCACATATATAGCAATGATGGTTAAAGAACACAAGTGACACACTGTTATTTTACAGGAGGGTGACAAAAGATTTTTCGGTGTAATGCTTAGGCCCAGTTAACATTCCTAGATGTTTCCTGTAATATAGCAAATCTTTTTGAGCACTTTTTGAGTTCACATCTTCTTAGAGTCTTTTAGTTACACTAGCTATGGACCACGATGTGCTGCAAAAATAATATCGGAGCTGATTAAAAATAATTATTATATGGTAAAAACATCATCTGTCCTAACAATCAGTATTAAAATCATTTTTTCCAGACTCATATTTGAATACCACAGATTTTGTCAAGTTGTTATTAATTACTAAATGATTGTTTTTAAATAATGATAATGTGATAAAAGAATATACGAATGTGTCTTCATTAGCTCATCTGTTATCTTTTAAATCCATAAGAAAAATGCAGTGTATTATAAGAACCTAATTGATTTAATCATTAAACATGTTAACCTGGATGATTAGTTACCTACTGAGCATTTAATTCAATTGGTTGGTTACTGATTTATTACCTCAAACATGCCTGAAAATCCTTGAAATATTGTTTTTAAAAAAATCATTATTTCAGTTTCCTTTATCTAGGTAAAGTTAATAATGTATTAAAGTCTTTGTTTTGAAACAAGCGCCTTTTGTGATATAAAGTGTAATATAATGGATGGGATGTTTTTATTTTACAAGGCACATGGAATTTCTTTTTCTCCTAGTTGGTGGCCTCATATGTAAGTTATACATTAGCCTGACACTACCTGAGCATCTAAGCTGAAAACCTCTATTACTGCCTCATTTTAGGACACACGTGGCTGTGTACTCTCATAAACTAATAAAAAAACTGTATTTATAAATTGGTAACATTCTAAAACTCCTAACGATAAGGTGGTAAAAAGGGTATTATTAAACTGTATTTATATAGCACCAACATATTATGCAGCGCTGTACATTAATTAGGGGGTTTATCATTACAATATAGGTTCAGCATATAAGTACCACTTAAAACTGAACTAGTTTTGCTTTTGGTCAGTTGTACAGGCTCCTCTCTTGAATAAATTGCTCAGTCCAATCTCATTGCACTAAGATAACCAGGTGCATTGGAAACTGCTGCAAGCAATTTTGTGGTTGGAGCAACTCCACATTTTACCACAGAACTATAGTTCCGCTTTTAAAAATCTGGGATCAGGCAGGGATTTTTGGACAGGTGATGACCCTTTTTCCATAAGAATTCTTACGGACCTTATCGCCTAAGCTGCCAATCCTGGCTTCCCCTGCAGCTGCCAGGACTAATTGCAGGCATGCTGTAGTACAAAATGGCCGAAAGATGCCTTCAATATAATGTGAGACAGGTAGGTGCAATTAAAAAATTGCGATTAGGCATGTAAGGTTATTTTATTGCAGATGGGACATTGTCTGTCCCTTTTGCAATAGAGGACCATTTTTTTTTATTTTAGGTTTAGTTCCAGTTTAAGGCAATTACTCTTACTAAGAAAAAGCCAGCCGACACGATGTCTGTGTCAGACATTATTGGATAAGGCCCAGAACTGCACTAACATGAGGATTTATATGATTATGTCAGCTCATAAGCCAGCATCTCAATCTAAGAAGTAGATGCTGTCCCTGGATGATGTCTGAGCAATGATGGCACTGCCCTTTTGGAGAGAAAAGCAAATGAGGACATTGCCAGAGGGTAGCTACTGTAATCTCCGTGAGGGATAATAAACTATTACTTGCCATGCATGCATTTATCAGAAATCTGATGCTAGTGTCAGCTTTATGTACCCTGGTGTCTAATGCATATATACCAATAGCTATGAGAACAGATCCGTTAATGCTGTATTTTTTATCCTATAACTAAGGGCATCTATTCTCAGAAGCTTTTCTCATTTTAATTTCCAGAGACACATTGCTTATCTTCACAACATATTTTTCCTTTGTTCTTCTTTTGTGTGTGTTATAAGCAAATTTCAAAAGTTACTTTGTAAAGGAAGAATTTTTGTTACATATGTAGGTTTTCAAACCCATGTCGTCCCCTAGCATTATGTATCAGTTCCCCACTATAACACAAATGGACCATTGCAGTCTTATGCTTTATGACATAAATACCTTCACTTAGAGTAGCTGGCTTCCTCCTCAGCTCTTGTCTAGACTATGTTTCTTCCAGTTATGCAATATTCACATTGATAGGATATGGTAAAAATACTTTGTGAAAAATAAGCTGCAATTCTGTTAAAAGCCATTGTCTGCAAACACAAAGTGATTCCATAAATCAGCATGTGTGAAGGGTCATGCACTGCACTCTATACATTCTCAGTCAAGCAATTTAATAGCAGCTATTCTGCTCCACAAACAAGGAGTAAATCAGCAAAGAAAAATGTTAACATTTTATTTGTCACCATATGTTCCCCTTTGTACACATTTTAGCACTTCATGTTGAAAACTAATGACCGAAGCGAGGACACATTCCTTTAATAAACAAAACAATGTTTTCACTAAAGAGAAAAGTGAGGCCACTAAGCCACATTTTAAACCACTTTGAAGCAGCATAATATGAGAACAAATAAAGAAAACTCCTGCCAATCATATGCCAATACATATATATTAAAACTGTTAATGTATAATAAGCCTAGGTGACCTCTTTGAACTTGCACGCCTTCAGTCTCAACAATACATACCAAACCCACACAATGACTTTACAAGATGTTCCTAAGAATAATTACCATCAGCCTTTTGCTTACTAAGTGGAAACTTCTATTGCTGCATGTGACAATACTCTTTTTGGAGATTGGCTGCTTTATGGGGAGGCAGCAACAATGTCACGTGTTACCCCATACCTGGAAGTACTATGTGTTCCTAAGAAGAACTGGGTGGCATGAAAATACAAGAAAGGAAATATATATATTTAAAGAGAGCATTTCTTTGGTTAATATGGGCAAAGCACAGGTTTACTTACAAACCAAAATGTACAAGACGAATGCAGGACAAAAACTAAACCTTTAAGGGTTCTGTTTAGGTACAGGTAACACTTCTAGGTGTTCCTAGCAGATCTTAACTTTTAAGGTTTAGTTTTACATTAAGGGATAACTGCACTTTTAAACAAAGTTATGCAGTTTTGCCTGATGTCAACTAACCCACCCTCCCCTCCTAAAATGCATAAGTTTTGAGATTAAATGGCCATAGCTTCTCTATTTGTTTAGATCTAGCACTTTCCTGGTCATACGTGTGTATTAAAGTGTCATAGACTTCTGTGGGACTGTCATTGCTTGCTTCAGGATACAGCATGGCAAGCAGTGCCCATAAATCATTGCTTAACCACCTGGGCGTTACACTGATGTCTAGATTTCTGTTCCAAAAGCGGTACACTGTTTTTCATGAATTTTGTTTTTTTAAATTGTAGACCTGTAACTTACAGAAATATGTCCGAACAGGGTTCTAGTAGATATCATGAATATAAAAAATGTTTGAAACACACAATCATGTAAAAAAAAAAAAAATTACTTTTAATAAAATTAAATAAAAGACACAAAAATCAGCTTAAACAAGAATACATAAATAAATGAAAAATACTGAAAATGCGATAATTCGGTATACTGTATAATAATATATTTTTCTAAAACACCTTCCTAGTGTCCGTCACATACCTATAGACAAAACCACATAAATATATTTTCTATTATTTTATATTGGATTGGATACAGGACTTTGTATTCAATCCAATACAAAATGAGAACAAAATTCAAACTCTCATTTTGTATTGGATTGAATACAAACTCCTGTATTCAATCCAATACAAAATGAGCGTTTGAATTTACCAGTTATATACTTTGTATTTATTCTGAATTATTTTGTATTGGATTGGATACAGGAGTTTGTATTCAATCCAATACAAAATGTGTTTGAATGAGTTTCAATTTGAATTTCCCGCACACGCGCCGACGTCATCGCCGAGGGACACGCACACGCTACGGACGGAGAAGAAGCCGGCCTTCTCGGAGAAGGCACCCGCCGCTGGAGATCGCCGCTGGAGGACGTCGCTGGAACACGACGCTGGATGATCGCAGCGGGACCAGGTAAGTGATCGATAAACCCGAACTTTTCTCACTGTATTTTCATACAGTGAGAAAAGTTCGAGTTTATCGATAATTGTAATTTTTTTTAACCCGAACCAAAGTCGGGTTTAACGGTCGGGTGGTTAAAGAGGGTGATGTTTACAGTTTTCCGAATCTGTTTACTTCAAGCAGCTAGCAGATATGAAGGTTATTTGATGCATGTTTGATGCACGTACACTTACTGGCCAAGTTAATATTTAGTAAATGACTAAGTAATTCTTAAGTAGTCAGAACACCCAAGAGCTCTGTGTTTAATCAAGTGTGAGATCAGGTCCCAATTACACGTGCTTCAATAAATTCAATAGATTTTACCCAGAGAAGCAGTGTGTAAATTGTAATAAGGATAATTTACAAATGGCTATTGCAAGATTTAAATATTGCAAGCATCAGCTAGACATGGGTAGCAATAGCAATAAGTAAGAGTAATTGTAACATTATAGTGATTTGTCATTTGGTTGTTACAATGTACAAGGTTTGCCAATGACAACATTGTACAGAAAATGTTGTGGGGGAATGTTATGTAGTGTTTTGTGCGCTGCGTCGCAATTCTATGTATGACTGTACCCTGACTGTACTTTTGTTTATGTGATGAATAAAATTTGCTTATTCAACCAAAAACAATTTACAGAGTGGACAAACCATGTTAAAGTGCAGTTGTGTATACATTAAATAAATATGTTACTAATAGGATTCTAACAGCCACCAATTAAAAGTTTGAATAATACTATTATTAGTCCACTGGGTGTGTTTACCTGCAGGATGGAATTGTTTTAATTTGATTAGTAGTTATGAGTTATTTCCTTTTACACATCCTCCTTGCTATTTATACTGTTCACAGGATAAGCCTTAAAACATAAAAAAAGAAAACTATTTTTTCACAGTGAAGTTTTTCAAATGGATACTTACCAAGACCTGTGGCCATGGTCTCATTGATTGTGTACATCCAGAGCTGCAGTCTTCATTGTCCTAGCTGTGCCTTTGCATGACTTACCCATAACCTTATACAGATCTGCCCTATAAAGGCCTCTAGTTTGCCAATCAGAGCTTCCAGATTGGGATGCAAAGGCAAGACCTGCAGTCAATTCCAAAAGAAATTGAAACCTAGTGAGTGAATATTCAAGTACCCAGTGCAGCACCTAGGTGTAGGATGCTTAGGGAAACTGTCCATAGCCAGTGGAAGAAGGTTAGCTAACCAGTCTGGTGAAGCGGGAGAGAGAGGCCAAAGCTTAAACTGTGCAACATCATATGAGCTGTAAGGATGATACACCTATGGTATTCTCCAGTGCAGCAAACCTACCAAATAATTTGGAATTTCCTGACCCAATGGTTTATGTCTCCAGAAGGATGCCTCTGCTCTTCTCTCCACAAGCCCCAGCCTGACATGGCTTTACAAGCATTTCAAATGCATCCATTTCATGATGGATCAGAAACCAATATTGCTGCCAGCATTTTGCAAAATCATTTTTTTAAAAAGAAACTATATCTAGTGGTTTTGGTTAAATAATGTAAATTAGTCAGGGAGTAAAGCTGGACACTGGATTTAGGTTGAAATATACGAAATGACAGTTAAAAAATCCTATTTTTTTCTCTCTTTCAGTTCTAATTTTACCAGGACAAACATAAAGTGTGACGTTCCCCCGTGACATCTCATATAGGTAATAGTGTGAAATGACATGATAAAACAATTAACTGACGAGTATCAATCAGCAAATAAGTCAGCTATAAGTCTTACAAAGTATGTAAGAATATGTAAAGTCCACTTACTTGCTAGCCCCACTAATCCACAGAGAAAAAAAATGCTTTTAATGCACAATAAAAAAAAGGTAGGGAGAAAGAGTAAAGCATAGTTGGGCTTTGTCCACCATTGTGACCTCACTGGGCCTTGTTATTGACCCTGAAATCATGCAAGTGCCTAATGGTGTTGGACTGTCTACTTGCAAAATTTGACATCCCCAGATTTTTTGCGATGAGTCCTAGTGATGTCACTGCATTTGCAAACAAAATTCACCTTAAATTCAAAACTTATAGAACTAGTACCACTTCTATGTATTTCCTGATTTAGTGTCCTAATAAATTGAATATAGTTGTCAGATTATCAACCTGGCTTCCTAACGCTAAATGAGTTGGCGCCCCCTTGTGGAAGTAACTTGGTAAGTGGAACTTTATGAGAAAAATAAAAAAGACATACATTGTAGTTTGTCCCTAATATTCACTTGGTCATTATTGTTTTTTGACGTATCCTCTGTAATATAAACATAAAAGGTTGGAGGTGTCCTTATAGGGAGATTTGTTCAGCATTACTGTTCTGGTGACAACTGTAAAAATGTTTTCTTTCCCCTTATCTCTTTGCATTAAGTGTAATGGCTTTTTATACAATAAAATGAGGAAGGATGCCATATTACTTGCACCATTTACTTGCACAAATGTTTATCAAATATCTGCATATTGCTTTTTTATTTTTGTTTTTACAGTGCAGATTCACCAATCCCAATTTAAGGACAATTTACAGCAGCCATTCTCAATGGAACATCAGGGTTCCTTCAGAGGTTACTAGAGGTTCTTTGAATTAATGCTGATTGACCTTCCCATTTGATGATGCCTACATAGTTCTGGTGTCCACACCTCTTGGTAGATCCATCCTCATAATTCTAATGATGTTTTAGTTAAAAGTCTGTAAAAGTGTTATTCTAGCCACCAATGTATGGGAACATTTTTTCAAATAGCTATAAAAAGTTTTTTTTCTCATTGATCCCACAAAATGTGGTTTTAGTAGGGGTTCCTTGAGACCTGAAACTTATTTGAAGGGTTCCTCAGGGGTAAAAAGGTTGAGAAAGACCATATAACACAGACCACATACAATATTTTTGGGAATACTGTAGCCACATGATCATCAATGCATGAAATACTTACTGGTCCTATAAAGATGTTGGCTAAACCCCCTCTTATAATATTATAAAGACCATATAACGAACACAAATAAGGCTACGTACAGACATTGAATTTTTGTCATTGGAAAGAAGGGGAGGGTGGGGGAATGACGGAGTGGTACCCCGCTATGCTCTCTCCCCTTCATTTTTATTACAACTGTTTGTTTGTGGATCAGCCAGGACAGATCCATGAACGATATTGGATGAGCGATGTACACACATCAGATTCTCGTTGGATACTAGCCCTGAAGCAATTATTGGGTGAGAATCATCTGACATGTGTATGTAGCCTTAATTATAAATGTATGTGAAATATCATACAGTACAAAGAATAGCAAGGAGCATAAAGAAAACGAGGGGCAATGTGTCTGAAAAATGATATATTGTATAATTCAGAGATTGTAAAAATTGGCTGACTAATTTTTGGCTGATAAAGTTGATGTAAATACCGAATTCATACATTACAATACTTTAATTATGCTGCATAATATTTGTGTGCTTTAGAATAATGATAATAGTTGGTTTAGTTAGACACTCAGAGAGGTGCCATTTCTTTTAGATTAGTGAAGCCTAACAAAGGTTCTGTGGAATCCTAGGGTTCCTCTTAAGATTGCCAGATGTTCTTTGAGCAATTACTCACAATCTAATGTCCCTTCCATAGTCATATGTTTTTAATGCAGTCTAAGGCTAAGGCTAATTTTAACCTAGCTTCATGTTTTTGGAATGTGGGAGGAAACAGGAGAACCTAGAGGAACCCCACCCAAACACAGGGAGAACCTGCAAACTCCATGCAGATAGTGTCCTGGCTGGGATACGAACCTGGGACCTAGTACTGTAAAGGCCAGACTGCTAACCACTGAGCCACAATGCTGCTAACTATATATTTGTAAAAGAAATCTACAACAGTATGATGGTATACATTGTACAAAGGCAAACTGGTACTTACAATTAGATCATAATGTCTTTTTTCCTCATTTTTCTAAACCTGTAATTATATAATTAAAAATCAGGTCAGTTTAACTGACACTAGTGATAATTTTGGCTATATGTAAGGGTAATATTCTTTCCAATGGCAATTTTTCCCAATGGCCAGCAATGCATTCTTCCCACTGACTACCACATCACTATACTGTGAGCTGTGTATATACAAATTATAGAACTGGTTCCCTGAATACCTGAAACTTATTTCAACTTAATTCTTAGAATTTACGTTTCCCCTGATTTAAAAGATTGGGAAAGGCTGCTTTAAGCTGCGTACACACTTCCAATTTTTATCGTTCAAAATGAACGACGAACGAACGACGAACGATCGATTGGGCAAAAATCGTTCGTAAAAAAAGTAACCAACGACGCCGACGAACGAGGAAAGTCGTTGGAAACGAACGACCGGACCGGCGGATCGGATTGGACGACGATCGTTGACCATCATTCGTGTGTACGATCGTTCGTTGATCGTTCATGGTCTGAGCATACGTGACGAACGAACGTTCGTTCACTTCCTGTCATGCACGTCACTCCCTCTATCACTCAAACGATCGTATCTATTGTGTGTACAATATCTACGAACGATCGTGTCGTTATCTGTATGTGCAGGATCGGTGCTATACGATCGTTCGTAGATATCGTGCAGGATCGTTCGTCGTTCGTTTAACAACGATAATAATTGGAAGTGTGTACGTAGCTTTAGATTGTATACTTTTAAAGACAAGTCCCTTCAAATTGTTGGTTATAGTTGCTGAACGATTTTATGTACGTTGGCTGCATTACTCATTGTGACATGTAAGTTGTTTAAGACCCCTATACCTGTACTAGGCATTATTATTTTGAACAGCGCCATGAAATATAATCTAATAAAATCAATAACAATCAAGTTTTTGAAATAAAATATTTTTTTCACTTTTATTTAACCTTGATTGAATCTCAGCTGATATCACTTACCCGCTTTACATCCACTTCTGATATGCATGCATGGATTCCAAGAATGACTCAATTTAATTTTGTAGGGTTGTTTCCTAACAGTGACCATGCTTGTGCAATATATGTTGAAATGGCCTCAAAATCTTCATCAGAAGCCTGTGCGAAGGGGTGACAACACAGAAGCACAATTATTAGACAGGGTTGACAATGCAGCTATTACTTCTCTAAGTGTTGAAACTATGGAAAATGCATCCTAAACCTTATATGAGTTTTTAAGGATCAGACTATTAGAATTTACGTATTGTGCAGAGAATACAAAATGGTGGTTTTACTTTTTTAATTATATAATTACAGGTTTAGGAGGAGAAAAAAAAATGAAGAGAAAAGACATTACTATCTAATTGAAAGTACCACTTTGCCTTTATACAATGTCCATCATATTGGTTCAGATTTCATTTACAAATGTTTTTTTTTTGAGTTTTAAAATAATGAGATACAGAACATTACATTTAAATAACATAAGAAAACATAAACAAACAATAGTAAAAAAAATCAATGGATGTTGTAGATTTCATTTAAAAAATTATTTCACAATAAAAGCATAAAAAAAGAAAAGTAAAAACATTGTCCCTTTTCACCCCCAAGGCTACGTACACACGTCAGATAATCCTTAGTTTTGGACAAGAATCTGACCTGTGTACAGCGCTCGGTGTTCATCGTTAATGGATCATGTACTGGTGGATCCACGAACGATGAAGGATCATAATGAAAGTGAAGAGAGCGCAACAGTTACCACTCTGTCATTTTCCTCCTCCCCTCTCTATAGAGCAGAAGCAAAGGATTGTAAAAGATCCTTTACAACAACAATTATTGCACTTGTGTATGCAGCCTTAGTCAATTCAAATTAGTTTATAATATTTCCTGTATTCATCCTGATTTTCTTTTGGATATTTAGGTGCACTTCTATTGGCTGTCAGGAGTAGAACGCTTCCAATAGAAGCGCTTCCCAAAATTTAGTATAACAAGAGCTGAGCTGGGTAGAGGGTAGCAGCTTATTTTGGCTAAGAAATAAAAAATAAAGAAAAAAACAAAGAAAAACAAAGAAAACATTAAAGAATTTCCATACTTTGTGGCAGTTGATCACTGGTAGATTGTGCTCTGTTCTGATCTGAATCCTCATGTCTGAATGTTTACTAGTTCCTTTGTTCTCAGTGGCCCTGAGCAACTACTTAAGCTGCATACACACCTGCAATTTTTCTCGTTGGAAAGGATCTTTCACGATCCTTTCCAATGAGAAAAGACTGCACGATGCATGAACGATGCTGTACATACAGCACCGTTCATGCTCTATGGAGAGGGGAGGGGGAGAGCGACGGAGCGGCACCCTGCTGCGCGCTCTCCTCTTCCCTTTCATTAGGATCGGTCGTCGTCCATCGTCCATGGATCCGCCAGGACGGTCGTCGGACTATGGACGACGACCGACTGTACACACGGCAGATTTTCGCCCGATAATTGGCCGATACCGATTATCGGGCGAGAAAAATTTGCCGTGTGTACGCAGCTTTAGGAAGAAAATATTTACAACATGTTAACTGGTGACCTGAGATCAGCAAAGGACTTTTCAAATTGTGTTGTTTTATTTCTTACAGCAAAAAAAGCAAAAGACTATGAGGTTTGTTTATAAATATTTTTACTCAATATTCACCTAAATATAGATGTTTTTCACATTGGATTAAATTAGAAAATGTCTGAATCAACTTTTGCTTACAATTCGTAACTTTTTGTATTTCACAATAATGAGCAGGTACATTTTGGGTAAAAGTTGGGTAAGTCACAGGTGAAAATATTTATGAATAGACCCCTTTATTCTTCTTTCAGAATGTAAAACATGATGGAAAAGTTCAGCACAATTCACTCCTACACAGCCAATTGTTTAGTGACCTAGAGACATTCTGTGGTTACAGCTGCTTAACTGCTGATATAAAAGACTTATATATAGATATACAGATGATAAATGACCAACATTTCCAAGTATAATCACAGCAGGTACAAAGAATAGTATAATAGGAATCAGTAATGTTAAAGCAGAACTGACCCTTAAAACATTAAAAAAATAAAATTGTGAGCAGACAGATTCTGTATTGCAGGTCAGACAGATATGTCCAATTGGCAAATAAATTTATCAGCCTGAATGCAATTTTGTAATCACTCACCTGTTCTTCTGCCATTTTCACCCAAATCTTCTTCTGGGTTCCAGATCTTTGTATTTCATCTTTTTATTAGATTTTTTTTTTACATAATAACAAATACAGAGAATAGTTTCCTTTTTTGAACATTGGAATATGTAACAATTTCCATTATTGAATAAAATAATATGCTCTATAAATAAAAAAAGGGTCGAAAATACACACATAATAAATAAGAGCAGAATAAATAGCAAGGGTTCAAGATTTTTGATTGTTTATTCAGTCCCAGCAGCCCCAGGTGATGCCAGGATATCCAGCATATCCCAGCATCCCAAATGCCCAGCTCAGTGAACTTCAAAAAAGTTTTTTTGAACAGGCAGGTAAATATGTTTTATTGCAAAAAATATCCGGCTTGCTTGCACTATTTACCTAGGGAACTAAAGTTCTGTTTTCATTTTAACATTTTACATAACTGTCTGTTACATTTGTTACATTGTTGAATGTAACCCATTAAATTACTAAATTGGCCATTCCAACACAAAACACTGAAACATCATTATAGCTATTTATCATTGACAACCAATTACAAGTACAAGAATCTGAATTTTTGTTTTTTTTTTACTATCAAATGTGCGGCTTTCCTTTTGAATGTTTATGTGGAGAAAAGACAGTTTTTAATCACCTGCTCTATTTACGGGTAAGGGGGACCAGAAACCTGATCATTGTTCTCCATCCACTGCCAGACTGCATGCCCTCACGTCACATTTTAAGATTTATTATTAGGTTAGGGCTAGACAGTAAATGCAAAAGGTTTACATATTCACATGAAATGGTTAAAATGCCACCCAGCCATTAGCTTTGGTCAGGTTGGAAGTATCCTGTGTCTCCTTGTGGGGATCATCACTTCCTGTCCTATCCCAATGACAACTGCTTATTTTAAATATTGTCATCTATACATGTTATACAGGCATTCCAGGGACAAAAAGTTCTTTGAGTGGGCAACAGAAAAAAAAACTCACAGAACTTTCAGGACTTTTTGTTTTGTGTTTCTTTAGGGATATTTCATTTGACTTCCTCTCCTGAGGAAATAGGAAATCTCTCCTGATGAAAATCTCTTAAACGTTTATTACTAAAACAAATGTCACTTTTTCGAAGACTTCCCCGATTTTTCTAATCTGGCCTAAAATTGTGGAATTGTCCCTGCTTGGTGAGAAGTGGTCACCAAAGCAAAGAGAGGACTTGAAACGCAGAGGGCAGAGCAATAAAACCTGACACATGTTCTAATCTATCAAAAATATTTTTGGCTTTAGGTACACCTTAGGCTAAGTACACAGTGCAATAATTATAGTTGGAGAAGATCTTTCACAATCCTTTCCAACGACAAATGACTGCACGATGCGTGAACAAGTACTGTACATATAGCACCATTCTGCTGTATAGAAAGGGGAGGAGGAGAACGATGGAGCTGCACCCTGCTGTGCTCTCTCCCCCCCTGCACCTCCATTACGATCATTCATCGTCCGTAGATTCGTCAGGATGATTGTTCGGATAATGGACGACGAGAGCTGTACACACGCAAGATTCTTAACCAATATCAGCCCTGAGCTGATTATTGGACGAGAACCATAACACATATGTACCTTGCCTTGGATTGGACATTTCTCACTCCCATTATCAATTGCAATAGTAAAGGAAACAGAGGAAAGTGTTAGTAAATGTGATCACTGCTGGTTTCTATGCAGCACAGGGTGATCCTTCTTGTGAGATCCTGAGAACATGGAGTATCTCAAATGTTACCAGAAAAAACAGTGCATGAGTGTCTATTCCCCAGATTTACACTACCCAAATTTTCCAGGATCTTAGTGTCACCCTCACCTTGGTGCAGCAGAGGTAAGGTTAGGCTACGTACACACAAGCAATAATTATCGCTGGAAATGAACGATTAACGACCCGTTGTCCGACAATCGTTACCAAAAAAAGTGAACCATGACTGGCCAACGATGCTGATGAACGAGAAAAGTCACTGGAAACGAACAATTATCCCGGCAGATCAGATTGGGCGACGATCGTTCGCTATCTATTGTGTGTACAGTCGTTTAGTAATCGTGGATGGTTCTGTGATACACTTTCTCCTGTACACGTCACTTTCTGCATTGTTCAAACGATTGTATCTAGCGTGCGTACATTATTAGTGTATTATCTTTGAACAATCAAAAAAATAGTGAATAATCGTTGATCGGTCCTTAATCTTTCGTTTTCCAACGATAATTGTTGCACCCGTGTACATAGCCTTAGTACTTATATTCAGGCTTTGTATAGAATTGCAGTATTTGCATGTAGCACCCACTTTTTACCCCTCTTCTTGGCATGCCAGATTTCCAGAGCAACGTTTATGAATGGGGGGCACATACATTCACTGGCCTCAGGTTTGGGTCCCAGACCTTTTAAAGGGTTCGATTTTATTATTAGGAAATCCCAACAAACTTTTTTTTTTCATAAAAATGGGTGCAAAACCAAATGTTTTTCTGAAACCGCGACTGCGTGCCCAGCTGGCATCAGCAAGTGCCCAGGTGCAGGAAATGGTGCAATACATACACGCAAGTCTGCACCCTTTTATATTCATTTATTGCCACATTTTATTATTTCAATTAAATAATTAAAGAAGAACTAAACTGAAAAGTACCTAAAAAAAAATACACCTATCTTCAATCCCGCAGGGCAGTCTGATCCATCCGGAGGTTTCTTGCATCGGGTCCTTCCTCGTCCCGTAGCCCGCACATCCTCTTTTCCTCTTCTTCCAGGTTCTTTAGGCGCGAAATTGGGTGACGTAGGATGGAAAAAACTTGCCAATCTCACTGCACATGCGTGAGATTGGCAAATTTTTCTCTTTGCGTGAAAAAGAGCTCCTTCTGCACACGCCCGAGATGCTCACGCATGCGCAGAAGGAGCATCCCGGGATGTGTGACAAAGGTATCCCGGGAGACTTTGCGCTCCCATTCATTCTCGACGGAGGCAGTGTTGCACAAAAAAACCCAACAGAATTTTTACCATACATAAAAGTTGTCTACCCTTTTATGTAAAGTGACATTTCTGAGTTTAGCTACGCTTTAATATCAATGCATTGGCATTGCAGTTCAGTGAATAGTTCTATTTATTGTTCAGCGCTGCGTAATATGTTGGCGCTATAATATTATTAATAATAATAGTTTGCTTTAAAGACACATCATGGGGCACAAAGTACATTGTTGTTGTTTACATAAACCTCCCTTTTATTTGTATATTCTACAACCTTCTATTTACCTTAATGTGTGAGGTAATAATGAGCCGGCTGTTTGTTGTACTAACAATATATTTTCCTTTTTTCTTCCACTCTCGATAATGTGCTAACGGAATTCTATGACAATGACCCTCATTATCCCCCCTGCACGGGGGTTATTCTCCATTCACACCGCCCGGTACCCCCTGCGGGCCGTCTGTCGCCCTGTCTCAGGTGTGATACATTCTATAAGGCTCGCGCCTCTCCTCAGGCAGCGCACGTGAAGCGCGCGCTCTTCTTTGCCGCCACCCGCCGGATCTCTTTGGCTGTTGGCGCTGACAGTTGAACAGTTTTCAGTGGCGCGAGTCACGTGACTTTCACGTTGCCATAGAGATGGTTCTTCTATGGAGAGCGGTTTTCAGGCGCCGAGTCTGTATCCATAGTAACCAGGCAAGCTGGATGCAGGGCAGGGTGGACCAATGTACCTGTGGAGACCCGGGAGTTTTACAATGTGCCCGGCTTTTTTCGTTGAAATACTTCACAAATTGCTGAATTGAATAAAGTGTATTTTGTTACAGTGAATTACAATAAAAAAATAAATGATGTAACTTGGTTCACTTTTTCATACAACAACCACTATTATTCGGGCTGTACCCAAAATTATGCCCGTTTTCTTTTCGTTTTTTGGTTTAAAAAAAAATTATTTCTAGGGTTTTATTTCAGCTGCCAGGACGGCTTAATTTTCAAATGAGTATTCTATATAATTTCATCATTATATATAAAAAATTTTTTTTTGGCTTTTAATATTATATTCATATAATAAATTCAGTATGGAGAAGGGTTAAAACCCCTATCTTGTTTTCCTGTTTGTATTTCCTTGGTTAGTTTTCCTTTCACTTCCTGTCCCCAAAACACACCAGGAAGTATAAAGAAATATCTCTAAAATGATACAAACGCGAAGAGATAACTGTCATTACATCACAATTGACCACATTGGCAGATTTCCCTTCTTTCCCCTTCCTGGTAACAACTCAAAATGTTATATAGTCCTTCATGTTCTGTATTCCTGACAATGTTCACAAGAATAATTTTACCTAATAGGAAAAAGATATATAAAATAAGTGGTCCTAATCCATATTATATATTTAAATTGTTTTGTGATATTTTATTTGGTCATGTTAATTTAAAACAAAGTTGGTAATTTCATAAACTACATATCATCTTCTGAGCCAAACAATATCATAAAATAACCAGACTGGGATATTGTCAAAATGTGAAATATATATTTAAATAATTAAAAAAATAAAGGTTTATTGTGGTTAATACTGTAATTGTATCTCACAGTTGCAGTATTAAACACATCCAGCAGTGGCATCTGTAAATTGATGGTTTATTTTGTAAATGAACCTTCCTCTATTATGTGACCACTATAACATAGGTGACATAGTAATCACATGATCAGCATAAGCACTTTGGTAAACAATCTCAATGTGGACTAGGTGTTGTTGGGCTTTAAACTATAAACATTTGTGAATGACACTGTTAAATATTTGGTTATAAAACAACTTCATTAAAAATAATTAATCGCATTTTCACTTTTTTTATATAGCAGCCAAATGCAATATCACTTTACAATACATTGGTTACCCTTGTTCCCTTGTCTCCTTATGTAATACACCTACCAGGTATACAGACTCTGATACCTAGGGTGATATGGATGACAGACAACTTAACTGCCAATGTAACTCTGGGGCCTGTATCAGTAGGAGATTGTACATTTTTACAAGCTTTGCAATCCCATACAAGTATATTGGAATGCAAAACCAGTAAAAGGTCAGTTACAGGTTAAATGCACCTGGCAATGATTTCAGGATCGCAGATGAATCTCAAATTGATGTCAATCAGATGCCATGAACATAAGCAAAAATGACCCCCCAGCACTGCAAGGGTTGAATATATTTTTATTTTCTAGGGAGAACATAAAATGCTGCTAAAATTACCTTATTCATCGCTCCTCTTCCATCCTAAAGGGAAGGTGGGTCCTCTGCTTCTCCTAGGCCAGGGGTCTGCAACCTGTGGCTCCGGAGTCGCATGCGGCTCTTCAGCCTCCGTGTTGTGGCTCCCTTTGGCTGCCGCGGGGAGATCTCTGATGGGGGATCCCCTTCCTCCCAAGACACTGCGGAGGAGGGGGATTCCCTATCCGGTGTTCTAATGAAAAAAATCTACCAGTGAAATAAATCTACCACGGGGCGTGTACAAATGGGTGTGTACAATGACATCCCCCTTCTTTGAACCCCAATTCCTCTGGAATGGGGAGATGTACAAAACCAAAAATGTAGGTGCAAGTGGGGGACACCTGTGACTAACACCCCCTAAAATTTAATTGTTAGGCTATCATCAGAACATAAAGAACTCTGCCCATCAAAAAAATCTACCGTTACACATTGCTGGAGGCACCTGAACCCCAATTTCCCTGGAACAGGGAGGGGGTACAGGTGAACAAAATTAGAGGTGCAAGTGGGGGACACCTGTGGCTAACACCTTCTAAAAACTCCACCCATCAAAAAACCCCTACCCTGTTACACATTGTTGGAGGCTTCTAGCACCTAAACCCCAATTTATCTGGAAACGGGGGTACAGGTGAAAAAAATTTGAGGTGCAAGTATGGGACACCTGTGGCTAACACCTCCTAAAAATTCATAAAAACTCTGCCCATCGAAAAAATCTACCCTGTTACACATTGCTGGAAGCATCTAGCCTCTGAACCCCAATTTCTCTGGAACGGGGGGGAGGCGGTACAGGTGACCAAAATAGAGGTGCAAGTGGGGGACACTTATGGCTAACACCACCTACAATTGAATCGCTAAGGCATCGTCAGAAAATAAAGAACTCTGCCCATCAAAATAATCTACCCTGTTACGTTAGAAGCCTCCAGCTAATATAACAGGATGATACGTTAGAAGCTGGAGGCTTCTAGGGGCATAGTTCAGTGTTTAATTTATTTCAAAGTAGGCCTACACATGCACACTTGTTGTAACAGGTAAAATTAAAAAAATATTAAAACTTTTAAAAGTTTATAAACTGTGTTATGTTTTGCGGCTCCAGACTATTTTTCTTTAGTGGAAGAGGAGGCAAAATGGCTCTTTTGATAGAAAAGGTTGCTGACCCCTGTCCTAGGCTAATTGTCCTGAATTGTAGGATGGATTGAATGATGGATGTGCCTGTGACTACAGCATGGAGAACCTTACAGAAGAGCTCTTATTACTGAACACAGCTAAGGAAGAAAAAAAGTACATGGAGCAGGACCTTTGCTGTCAAACTGACAGCTGGTTTTGGCAGCCATATGGAAGGGTGAGGTTGGGCAGGAACATACTCCAGGTAAACCAAGTACCGGGTATATTGGCAGAGCAGAATATAGCTGTCACACACAGAATATGGCTGTCTTGGCCAATCTCTCCTGCAGATTTTTCAGGCCAAGTTACTTTTCATTGTATTCAGCAAGGTTCTGCTGTCATTTTGAGACCCATTCTTTATGAGGCTTATAATGAGAATTATAAATACCCGACACAAAGTGACTGTCTGCAGATGTGTCTGTAAAGTGCTCTGTACTGGTCCAATTGTACTCCTTAACAATTAGGTGTAACAAAAGTGCCAAGGGCAAGTGGATTTCTATATTTAAGACTAGGCAGGGCCAAAGATCAAGGTAAAAACGTTATAAATAAGTTACTAAAGACTATATGCACTTTCCCTGTGCCCTGCACTGGCAGAGTGCTCTGAAGTTCCTGCAAAATTTTATGACATTTATATGACAACCTGTGTCAGCACTGGGGTCTGATAATTACCTTCCATCCAAAGCTGCATTATAGGGAGATGGGGGAAGGTAAACAAGAGTTTGTTTCAGGGCTCTGGTGGCAGAACTGGGTGATAGGAAAATGTATAATGAACTTGTTTGAAATGAAAAACATTTGTAAAGCCAACTTATCAGGAAAAACTAATCGGCATCTAAATGAAAAGAAGGAAAGAGGAAGGTACAGTATTTTTAAGGCTGTGTATTTTATAATATTATGAATGGTTGTACATGCACAATCACCCGATTATATGATAAACAATCATGATATTATTGGGAGTCCTTTTGAGCACTTTTTTTGGCTTGGGTCAGTAGAACATAGTGCTAGTGCACAGAGGTCAACTACATGAGAATTGATAGGCTCTATCCAGCTCGGATCCTGTGTCCCAACGAGTTTTGCTGGTTAGGCTTACTTAGGGGATGAAGAGAACCGGTAAATACAAAAATGAATTTTGATTGTGTCTTGGCTGTGTGGAACCAGTTGAAAAAATGTGGAGTGGAATGCCAATCCAAAGGTTCCAGATGGTAAATGTAAACTTGGTGGCCACGTGAGCCAAGCATTACCAACATCAGCACTTATAGAGATACTTCTATGTAGAAGACCTAGATGGAAATGTGTTCTATGGAGAGCAAAGTTAGTGTAGGTTTTAGGTTGAAACATCAGGCTGTCAGCATGATCAACATCTAGTATGGACAGTCAAATGGTGTAAAACAATAGACAGAGTTGCCATTTTTGCTTGGTGACATGTCAGTAGGTTTCATATAAGGAAGACCAAAGTGATCAGTAAAATTTCACCATTTTGGCAAAATGCGCTTAGGTTAATGGAAAAGAAACCGTTAGTTTTAGGGGTTTAAAATGGTATTTGAGGGCACTGTTCCTCCAGCTTACTCATTGGCTTGATCACTGCAAAATATCACCAGGGAGAGAAAACCAGTAGAGTGATACCTCTCCTATAGCCAGGCAGTAATGTAATTGGTAAATTGGTGAGATTGGTAAATTTGTATCAGCCATAGGATCGCTAGTGTGACACACATCTTAAAAATAGAACTATATTAAAAAATAAAAATAAATAACATTTATAGTATCAGAGCTGTCCAACTACAGTCCAGAGGGCCACAAACAGGCCAGGATTGTCATATAACCAGTGTAATTTTTTTACTTTGTTAACCACAACTTACTAAATTTACTGTCTGTTTTTTTTTTTTTTAAAGGTCTTTGGATCCTGGCCATTGAGGATTAGAATTGAACAGCATTGATATGCATGATGCAGTCTGACAAAAATAATTTCACAAAGCAAAGGCGCAGGTCAAGACCCTGCACCACTTTCCACACTGCCATTAAAGTAACTGTGAATCTGTTGATCTGCATTTATTGTGTGCTTCAAATGCACATAAAGTGTTGGAAAAAAAGTCCATTTAATCAATTGTTTTGTACTAGCAGGGTGACAGTGTTGATTTTTCAGCATGAAATCACTGCAGCGTTGTCAACCTGTAAACAGTGTCTTCTTGAATGAATTTAAAGTTTTAAATGAGAATAAAATGAAAGCCCAACTCCAGGTAACACCTTTTAAAGTGACTTTCCACTAAGATAGAAAGTATGCTTACACTAGCTAGGCTCCCATTACAAATCACCAACTATATATAGGTACAATTATACCTGTAAAGGATATTATTAGTAATATACTTAGCTTACCTTCTTCTTGTGCAATCATAGGTATAATGTCAAATATCATATGGCTGATATAATAATTTCATATGTCAATAGTGGACATAGGAAGGTGCAAAGTGTGCCGCTGTACAAGGGCCCGGGGCACACTTTAGCCAACAAGGGTCCCAAATTAGTTTGGCAGGGATACCCCAAGATTTTTCTGCACAGGGACCCACCGTTGGCTACTTTCGCCACTGGTAGAGTCTTGTGGAATGCAGATGCAATTTTGCGAGAAGACACTTTTATCTGTTGCAAAAACATCTTCTAACGAGATTTCATCTGCAGTACCTTCCTCACCTAGGTGCCACAGACAGAAGACAGGTGAGTATAAATATTATCCTTTACAGGTATGTTTTCAACCTATATATAGTGGGAGATTTGGAGAGGGGGCCTGTGCTGCTTCATAGGTGTATGCGCTTTTTTTTGTAACACTGTGATCTTTAAGATGTTACAATGGAGGATGGTGCACTGCAACACAGGTCTATTGACAAGAATTATTAAAAATGAATGGCACCAATGCATGTTATTGCAGCATGATGGTATGTATAGGGCCTTAACCTCCTGAGCGATAACCCAGAGTGTAGCTCGGGGTAAAAAAAAAATCAGCTGATAACGGTAACCCCACTCCAGGTAGCTAAAAAAAATAAAATAAAGACTTACCTGGTCCCACTGGTGTCCTCCAGTGTCCTGCCGGTCAGATCCCATCCTTCTCTGATCCATCCCTGTCCCCTGGTGGATGCACTGAGGTTCCCCGGGTATTCCCAGTGATGTCAGTGCATGTGAGCGAGCGTGGTGGGATTTTTAAATTATTTTGTATTGGATTCAATTCAAAATAATTTTATTGAATCCAATCGAAAGTAATCATTATATTATATATTTATTATATATGCTACTGTACAGTTATATTACAGGTTTCAGTATTTTTTGCACCCTTGTTTTAACAGATTTTTTGCTTTTTTTAATTTATAGTTTATTATTGAATTTATTAAATATTGTACATATTTTGGTGAGTTATGCCTAAGAATTACAGGCCTCTAATGTAAAATAAATTTGTAAATCATGAAAGACATTGTACCGCTTTTATACATATAAATCCAGACAGAAATGAACCGCCCAGGAGGTTACTGCAATATAATCAGTTGCACCCAATGATATTGTTTTCCATCACAATTATATATATTTTATAGATACACTTAAGGCTGCCATTGGAAGGTTGGATAAAATATGTAAAGCAATCTACACACATTTGTTTACCCATATCCGTATATAAATCATATATAAGGGATAGGAGATAAAAAGATAGACAAATGAGAGCTATGCACCCCCTGCAGCAACCCAATTCCCGCGGTCTGGTTAGGATTTTCTATGTTTGGGTAACCATGGCACTAGAGACCCGCTCCTTTCACCCGCTCAGGACCAGCAGCTCCCGCGGTCTCTGTGCCATGACAAGCCACCCTCCGGGTCAGAGTGGCGGCAGGGAAAGCGCCTCTGACATGGGCCTCCTCATTAACTATTTCATGTCACCAAGGTGACTTTAGGTAAAGCAATCAGATGGTGACGTCACAGCCGCAGGATACCTGCTAAATGGGGAATCCTGTGTGCCAGACACCCAATCACAAAAAGGAGGCGGGGTCTTCCAGCCGCCACGAGAGGGAATCCCTCTAGTGACGTCACATATCCGACCTTTCTTTATCGTGTTGGGAACTCATCCACCAATCACAGAGCAGGACAGGTGATTCCCGCTGCTGCAGCCGCTTATTCTCTACCTTTATATAGAAGAATAGGACCCTAGGGAACATCGTAGCGATCAGACAAAGACAAGGTAGATTCAGGTAGCAAGCAGAACAGAAATAAGCTTTCTTCCTGATTAGATTTATGGACTGGAAACTGGAGAGAATGTCTACCCCTAAAGTCAGAAGAGATGAGGAGGTGATATGGGTAAGTTTGCAATGATTTGCCTCTTATGATGAATAATGATCCTAATGCTTCTGATTAATAATACATTTTATCATCTGTCCTAGGGAAGTATTATGATAAGTCTTGGAAGAGATTTTAGGAAAAGCAGAAAATCGAACTTACAGCGCATTAATAAGGTCAGTTATTTATTTTATTTGGATTTTTTTTTAGGTTTAGGTAAAAGGTTTATGGATGTTTGCATATACATGTCAGCAATACTACTTTATTATGAACAAGCAGACCTGTCATGTGTGTTTTTCTAGATGCTGACTTTAGAAATGTTTTATTACAGTAATATAGTGTTAGTAAATGGGGTGCAAATGTTACTTTTTTCATCACCTTCTGTGTAAAGATTTAATTTGTAGTATATTAGCTTACTATATGATCATTGACATAACTTTCCTTTGCTTTCCTTTTCTGCAGAAAAGCAGCTAAAATCTAAATGACTTTTCCTAATTCTTCATAATAAATGATTTAGTAATTAATTTATCTTAGCATGCTATGTTATATACACAATCCAAAATGCAAAGTAATGTTATGTAATTGGAAAGAAAATTTTACCTTGTGTTTCAATGACAGTAATTGATTCCCACCAGGGAATGTTTGGGGAAACGTCAGATTCACTGCTTTATAAATAGAGCCAATAGTGTATATTATTATTTTATTATATTATATAAATATTATTAAACAGTACTTATATTGCGCCAACATATATGCAGCACTTTACCCTATGTAAAGGTTGCAAATGACAGACACAGGAGGAGCTTGCTCAGAAGAGCTTACAATCTAAGGGTACACCAGCAATTCCTAATCAAGGTTCCTCCAAAGGTTGCTAGGGGTTCCCTAAACTTATTGACCTGCTATATTATAATCTCTGCATAGTGGGTCAACTCTACTTAGCAGAACCAGCATATTTAATATGTATGTATATCTGTTGAATAACATGTCATGCAAAGAAAAAGAAGGCAATAGCATAAATGTTTTGAAGAAGGGGAATATAACTCCAGGTCAACAAACTTTCTAGTATAATATTGAGTTGGGATGCTGTATACTGGACCAGTGAGGCAGTGCTTTGCTAGCTGGCTGTTGTGATTCAATACTGACAGCTGCTAGATGCACTCCACACTGTTCTAGTGCCAAGCTGCAATTAAAGGAATTCTTGCGCCATCTGCTGGAAAGTGGTATTACAGCACGTGCAACAGTGGTATCTTCATTGTTAACAGCCAGTATACCATCATTTAATTTTAAACAGAAATATGTGCTCAGAGAGATCCATTTACAGGTAGGCAGTGTATTTTAGCTGGCTGCTTGTTTTCCAGTCCAGCAGTCGCTAATACTTTGCCACCTGCATCTGAGAAATGACATCACCGGACATCTTCAACACATTGCCGTTCAGTATGTGAAAAGAAGGCAGTGTAATGTTAGCTGGTTGGTTGGTAAAATACACCAGTTAACTCACATTTGCCATCTTTCTGCATGCACTTTCACCAAATAAATCCAATCCTTGTAAAAATATGTTTAGATATATAGCATACCCTTTGGGCCTGATTTATTAAAGCTCTCCAAGGCTGGAGAGGATACATGTTCATCAGTGAAGCTGGGTGATCCAGCAAACTTGGGATGGATTTCTTCAAAAACAATTGCTTTTTGCTAGCACATGTTTTGAATCCTGGACCAGATCCATTCCAGGTTTGTTGGATCACTTAGCTTTAATGATGAAAGTGTATCCTCTTCAGCCTTAAATGGCTTTAATAAATCATGGCCTTTTTTGTGGATTGAGAAATACACAGATGTTGTTTGAAATTGTTGATATAAACAATATTACAGTTGCGTTAGAGTGGGGAATGATTAAAATGTCCCATTGGAAAATAATTACTTCCTATCCAGTAGACACAACAGGAAGTGGAAAGAAGTCTTTGCAATGTGAGACATCTGTCATTGCAACTGTTCCCACTCTATTTCTTCTCCAGACTTACAGTTTTGTGGTCTTTTCATCTTGAATATGGAAACAGTATTTTTAATATTACTTTTATGTTAGTTTATTGTTTACTCTTTGGTATAATATGGTATAACAATGCTAACATTACATCATTAGCCAGTGCTTCCTATGTGCTGTTACTGTGATTGTTAAGTGGAACTTATTCAATAAAACTGTGCAGAAAGTGATGGTGCTGTGCAGAGTGTAGCAGCTAAATCAATTTTTGTTTCCTGAACTCCTACCAGTTGATCTGTGATTTGATTTATTGATGTTGGTTGATGCATTCTGTACATTACTTCTGCACTCTGAGATGCTTTATTGAATACAGTCCTATAACTTCACATGCAGCCAAGGAAACACGGTATAGTTTGGTATATGTGTGGTGATTAGGCAGTGTATCGTTAGTTAGCTGTGGTGTAAAGATCAGCTACTACGTACACTACCACATCAGCACACGTTATATCATCTGGATGTAGGGACAT
Organism: Pyxicephalus adspersus; assembly: GCF_032062135.1. Lineage (NCBI taxonomy): Eukaryota > Metazoa > Chordata > Amphibia > Anura > Pyxicephalidae > Pyxicephalus > Pyxicephalus adspersus. Next base: position 85,356,930 of record NC_092863.1, read on the forward strand.
AGGCAAATAGTAAAAATTAGAAACAAATATAATTGCTGGTATTGACTAGTCTTTAAAAACTTCTCTTTTATTAATGTCTCTTTTATTTTTTTTAATTTTAATATGTACCCTAAACTTTTATTTTTTAGTTTTGAATAGAGCATGTAATTGTTACAAATCTTATCATTTGTCCTATTGTGTTCCATTGGGGAATCTTCCTTCACTTTTTATCCCAGAAAAAAAGTCAGAGATCTCTTAGACAGTTTTCCCCTGAACTTCTTTGCCAATAATAGCTTTGAGATTTTGCTTTCCCACCTCTTTATTAAATAACAAGGCTTGTTAATTTTGCTTACTTTATAACACTTTGCATAAGTAGAGCAAATTCCTATGTTTTCCTAAGTGTTATAACTTTTCTTGTAAATGGAAGGTATGTGTTCCAGGCACTCCAGGGATGTGTGGTTTTGTAACTGAGCAATTACTTTTTTGTAGCATTTACTTACTAAGTTTGTAGCTGTTAATGATCAATGCACATCATCACATAGATGTGTATGTACATAATAAATATGTATGGCTACAGAAGCTTTTCTCTACCAGCTACAAATTGCCGCAAAAGTAATCAAATGGAATTGATTCTCCTACAAAATTAATTGTGTGTTCCTTTATTATTATTTATTATTATTAATAAACAGGAATTATATAGCGCCAACATATTACGCTGCGCTGTACATTACAGCAATTCCTTTTCTATGTCCATTTGCCAGGGGCATCGCTAGTGCCAAGCACGTGGTGAACATGCCCCTTATCTCCAGCTCGGTTCCCCTAAATCCTTACACCACAACTGCCCATTTTTTTTAATGCAAACAGACTTAAGGGGCAATAGGCAGTGCAGATCTGAAAGCACTAACTGGTAAGAACTCCCTGCATGACTGGTTGCTGTGCTGTATTGTTAAACCACTGCTACCAGCATGTGGCATACATGAAAAAACTGTGCACGCATACCTGAGCTCACAACATTCTAGGACAATAACCAAACATTGTATCATTTACTTTTCTAAAATGTATTTCTTTCATCAAAATTTTTATTCTGCACCTTTTGTATCCAAACAATTCTATAAGGAATTTAACAAATATTAAAAAAAATCTTAAAAATAAAAATATTTTTTCAAACAAATCTATCAAATACAAAAATCTGAGTTCTGGATGGACCTGGGTATAGCTTGGCCCTGCTTGTGACTTACATAGGGTCCAGTATATTTTAGATTTAGTGGAAGATGTCCTGTGCCCTCTTACACTTTACTTTATTTCAAACAATGTTGATGACATTTAAAAAGTAAAAGTAGCCATACATTGGTCAATGTTTAGTTTGATAAAAACATTGTACCTTATGTGACTTTAGAAAAATTATTACCAATGTTTGATTGATATACCAAATAGACATTGCTAGGGAATGTCTGTTCTTTGCCTTATTGAAATTTGCTCCCCTTTTCCCCCTTGCTCCAACAGGGTAATGTAAATCAGCAGTTAATGGGAGTAATTCCCACAGTTTACAATAAAACAACAGCCCTGACAAATCTACCTGTTGTTATAGTTAGCAGCAGTTAGTATTCAGATATCAGAAAATATTATTTCTTGCCTTGTCTTGCACCTGTCAACCAGTGTATCCCCTCTTAAAGTTTCTTTTTTGCCTGTTTCTTTCATTATCTCTAAAGGGGCTTTTGAAATAGCAGCTTTTCTTAGAGGGGAAATGATCAACCCTTTTTCACAGCCATAACTAAATAGTATACCTATACTTAGTTATATGTTGATTAAAGATTTTAGAGAGTTTTTTTACTCCTTTATTTCACTTTTCTGCCTCCAATGATAAGCCCTCCCCAACTCATATTCATAGCCATTGTTGCTAGTATGGATGCTGGGGTTACAGGGATGTAGGTGCTGTATCTGCAAGCAGCCAAAATGGTTAGCAGATGAGAAGCTTGTATATTGCAACTTAAAGGGCTCTATTAAAAAACAGTGAATTATTAATATTAATATTATTATTAAACAGGATTTTTATGGCGCCAACATATTACGCAGCGCTGTACATTAAATAGGGATTTGACATTCCTGCAAACGTTCCCTGGTGGGAATCAATCACTGACACTGAAACACATGGACCTGGAGGAATCCTAGAAGGAAATGTTTGAGGGAAAGTCTGATTCCCTGTTTTATAAATAGAACCCAAAGAGCAACATTTTCTCACTGCCAACCATTGTTTCTATATTTAGGTTGTAAACATATGGTGGCTATCATATTTACTCAATACATACTCAGGTCTGCATTCTGTTTTACAGTGCTACACAGAGGTTATATTTTACTGCTCCTTCTCGCAATCAAAGTCTATGGTTCCCCCATTTGGAGAATTTAATTTATGTTCAGCAATTGTTAATCCATTTAATTCCTCTCATTGCTAACCTACACGTTTACATTTAAACCTGTCCATATCCCATAGAATTTTTGATTGCTTTGATAAATATGTTATATCAAATGAATCATTTTTATGATCATATATACAGTTGTTTTTTTGGTCTGAATCAAAAACTGATCTGTTGACTGATAAACGTTCATATTTTAACCGAAACCACTTTTTGTGTCACGGTTGATATTTAAAATAAAAATAATGGGAAAATATTTGTAATTCTGAACAAGTTTCAAACAAGTGAATGAAACATGGAATAATTGATTGCAAGGATCAATTTGGATTGATTATAATTGCAATCTAAATGTTGATGCCCATCTAGAGGAAATTGCATAGTGCATGCCTAGTATAGTGCAATAACCAAAGTATTGTAGAAAAGGCACCCCCTAAATAGTTGTGCTCAATATGATCACAATATTTTTTTACCTTTAACTGTTTTTTAATATGTTTGAAATTTATCAGAAACGAGGAGTTGAAATCATCAGTATAAAGAGCAAAGAACCAGCAGTGATAAAGTCTAAGTTCTGCAATTGCTGGGCTGACTTCCCTTTAGTAATGGTGCATGATAGGGCGGTAAGTGGTAGGTGTGCACATATGGTAGGTGTGCACAGGACATGGTGAAACCACCCAGATCTAACTCTCCATGTAAGTCACATTTGGAGCCAACCTTTAACACAGAGTGCCATCACAAACAATTTTAGTTTTCATTAGTGGACACCTTCTAGAGTTCTCCTTTATGAAACACCACAGATTCCCCCTTCACAGTCTATACTGCTTTTCATTTCAAAGGTCTTCCCTTCTCTTCTTGATAATTTCTCTGACCATTGCTGCCACATCGCCTTTTATATTGTCGAAATTCTCCTCCGGTCTCCAGACTTTCACTACTTGACCCTGAGGATTAACCAGGTATTTCCAAAAATTCCAGCGTGGCTCTTTCTTTGTGGAATCTAAATATAAAAATAATAATAGTAACTTATTTATTCATTAGCAACATGTAATAGATTAGGAATTTAGCAAGAGAAAGGGTCCTGGGATTATTATTATTCCATTCTATATATCCATTATTTATATAGCGCTGATATATTATGCAGGGTCTCATAATTTAATGTCCCTACTATAGTCATAATCACAATTAACCTAACCACCTTTTTGGAATGTGGGAGGAAACTGGAATATCCGGGGGAAACCCACGCAAACACAGACTATCCATAGTCTCTCTTTGTCCCTAATATAACATAAAAGAAATAAGAAGGCTGTACACAAAGTTTCCTAATGGGGTACAACCTGTCCATTCCCCATAACTCACAGTTCCCTGATATTCTAACACGCTGTAAGAGCATTACACTCCTCTTAAATGTACAGGGGGGTTAAATAAACACATTTGAAGGACACTAACCCTCCTTAGACACACACAGCTGCTTACTTACTTTTTACTAAATTCCTGTGATGTCCCCAGCCTCAATGCAGAGATCTTGTTCAATCCTGCACAGTAACTAGACGTGAGTGGTCTGTCTGTACCCAGAAATGCCATCAGGAGGGGACAAGAGGTACTTCTGTACTGGGCCCTGATCAAAAAAGTTTCGTTTTGGCAATGCTAGAACTTTTAGACATTTGGAGGGAGGCCTAGGAAGTTCACCTAGTATGGTTCCCAGAACTTATGATAGGGACCCTGTACCAATTGTATTGGGGGTGCAATTCAGGTTTATGGAAAGTTATCATGCAGGCACAGGCAAAGTCGGACAAGAATTTGAAACTAAATGCACAGCAGGGGGTATGTAAGGACCTAGATGGAAGGATTATCTTAGAATAGCTTAGGTATCTAGGTAGAAAGAGGGTGAGGAATGTTTAGTCCAAAGTGAACCTGTCCTTTAGTAGCTTGAGACCCGTGTGATCACCTACGTAAGGATATTATAGATCTCTTTCCATAACTGCAGAAGAATACATTTTTTTTCATAGATTTTTTTTAAAGATATACGTACCATTACCACAAACAATAATAAAGTAAAACCAATAATAAAATTTGTAGTAATCAAATAGATGCACAAAAATGCATTTTATGTATAATATTTGCCTAATGCAATTGATGTCTTTAACAGAAGAGATGGCCATCCTTCTATTAAATCCTAATGGCAATCACATGACTAAATATGGTTGTGGTTGCACCTTTGATTTAAAAGGTTAATTTTGGTCACATATTTACAAATATGTGCTTCCTAACAGAAAGGCTAAGTGAAGTATCCCGTGAATGGAGATAATTCACTCTGCTAAAACTACATACACACATAAGATGAGGCCTGAGACGAATGGTCGTGAACATCCTGGGTGTAAATCTAGCATGTGTACTGATGTCATTCAATAATCTGCCCTGGTGTATTGATGAACAACCAATCAGAAATGACTGCTGTGCTTTGCTATAGAGGAAAGCATAGCAAGTTGCCACTCATTTGTCCTCCCAACATCTTAGAACAGAACAGCGATGTGTGTACAGTGCTCCTTCATTCACTTGTCACAGGAAACAATTACAAAAGATTGATACCACAGAACCTAACTTTTATTTGATGTCTGTTCACAGCTTAGGTGAGCAGCCTATAGTAAATCAACTTCATTGTCTAGTAAGCCTGTGTCTGGGCAAAATATTAATAATAATATTATTATTAATAATAATAATAATAATAATAATAATATTATACAGTGTTCATATAGCACCAACATATTATGCAGCGCTGTACAATAAATAGGGGTTGCAAATGTGAGACAGATACAGACAGTGACACAGGAAGAGGAGAGGACCTTACAATATCACTTACAATATACAATAATATTATTAATAATAATCCATTTAAAAGAGAATTTAACCTTCAGAAAACATTACAATATAAAGAACAACATTTATAGGATACATATTTTTTTAAGCTTTTATACATGAATGTTATTGACACTTTTTTTATTATACACAATATTATCATTTTCAGCCCTCTGAATTAAAATGAGTGAAAGACTCAAGATTCACTTACCCACAAGGAAGCGGAAAGCAGGTTCAGCTTCACTTCCAAGAATCTTTACTTTGCTGAATATTGGGAATGACACTCCATAGTTTGCTTTAGCGAAAGCTTCTATTTCCCCATTTACTTTGGGCTCAGATTCTCCAAATTGATTGCAAGGAAACGCCAAGACGGTGAAGTGGGATGGCCCATACTCTCTGTGCAGATCCTGCAGAGCTCTGTAGTTAGCATCTGTGTGCTGGCAGTCACTCGCCACGTTTACAATAAGAGCCGCCTGCAGAGCAAAGACAACCAAAACTCTTTTGTTTAACTTTTTGTGACATGTTAATGATGCTACCACAGATTTAGTGACTTTTAACTTTTCATTTTTTTGACAAACAAGATCAATCATGTTCTAGCCCTAGCATGTCTGTACATGGCCTGTCACTGGTAAATGCCCCAGGCAATGCAGTCAGAAATAATAGGAAGGGTCAATGAATAGTTTTATAAAACACAACACTTGTATTAATATAAACAAATGTGTTATAAAATATTTTACTGCTTAATGTCAATCTCTGACAAATATTTTCAGTCATAAAAGACTGTATATGTGGCAGCAAATGTTACATATAATATATCCTGTACTGTAATATATTGGTGTATCAGAATTCTATCCAGGCCTATTCCTAAAATTTTGGTAAGCTTGTACAATAATTTCTTGTTATTTAGCTTAAAGATACAATGATCTGTCTCTGATCAAACAACAAAATATATAAAGACATCAGCACACATAGGTCATTAGACCCATCTTGACTTCTGCACAGCTGGCAAGAAGTCATCCATTCCTCTTTGTTCTATGACAGTGGAAAAGAACATTCATTACAACAAAAGCAAGCACCAAATAAAATACATAATACACAAATAGACAGGTATATTACACAAAAGCAAAATCGCTTGCCAAAAATAAATACCCGTGCAAACTAAACAGTCTCAGTAATTCTAATAGCACATTACCACACATATAAAATATCTCAAGGAGCTTGCAATCTACAACCATTTCCTGAACTCCATAGCCCTCCCAGATAAGTTTGTTCAGCTGCTGCAGGCGGAGAAGCATGCAGTCTCTTGCAATATACTTACTTTGCCTCTGTACTTGCTCAAAGAAACCGATCTTCCCCTAGAATCCTTTACTTCAAAAGAATAGAAGTCTTTTAGCCTGGGTTTAAAAAACTTTAACTGCAAAATAAATAAGGCTGCTGTACATAGCACCATAGAAAAGAACACAAGGAAAACTTTAGCCTTTGGTGAAGAGGACTTCAGTGGAAAAGGAGGAGGCAGAGTCTCCATTTTGGAGATTTTGCAGGGAAGTTTGAGCAAGTCAGTGGAATGTAGCAGGGGAGGAGCAGAGAGGAAGTAACTGGAGGCCAGATGCTTTTCCAACAAGACAGAGAGGAAGATCTAATGATTCCTAAGCAAGTCAGCTGGAGCTACATTGTATTGGGCATGTAACAGAGGAATGTAGGAAAGGTGTAGGATTGCATGTGACCAATCACCCTGCACATTAAAACAATAAAAGGTATCACAGGCAGCATGCAATGGCATTTTATTGGCTGATGGCAATCATGTCTAGAAAAAAATAAATAAAAACAACAACTATTATTATTTATAAAGTCACAGAAGTTTACTCAGCATTGTACTATAAATAGGGTCTGCAGATGACAAACCTAGTATACCTAGCATACAAGTACAAGCTAGACTAGGGGCATCTTTTTTATTTCAGATCTTTCTCCAAGGTGACACAAATCTAGCATCTGTACGGAACTTTAAAAGCTGTCCCCTTTCATTGATTTAGGTATATTAATAAGTATCGAGACCATTGTAAATTCACTTTGCTTTGATAAAATGTGCACAATTAGCGCAATGAGACTTGTATTCATTAAGTAAAATCCTGTTCACAATTAAAAGGCTATAGATAATTCTAAGTAGGACTTGGTTGATAGGATTAAAAAAAAATCACTCAGTACTAAACAAAGTGCACACTATAGAATTTCAGACCAAAGAAGATACAAAAGATATATATGAGTAAATAAAATGTAACAGTTTTTAACATTTTAAAATGAAGTAGGTAGAACTTCGCCCCTACCATAATGACCATCTTCACAAAGAGGGTTAATGCAGTATAAGGTATGGTATGTCAGTAATGTGAAAAGGTCACCAACAAGGAGACCACAGGCAATATTGGTCATGGGTTCTTTGACCTCTGCCTGTCATTATTGAGCACAGCTTTCAAATTTCAATTACTTTTTAAATTACACAATAATTTTGGAAGGTAAATAATTGGTTCAGCACCAGCAGGTCCCTTATTCCACTGGCTTTCTAAATGTCATGGATTCTGCTGGAAAAACTTCCACAAGTATTTAAAAAAGTATCACAGTTGGATAGTTTTATTTTGTCCAGGATAAGGGACAGGACACCAAGAAATGGCTAGGTAATGGTCATGATGTTTGGGTCAGAATGGGATCTAGTGAAGGCATTTGACTGCTGAGAAGTGATGAGAGATGATGTCGGTATATGATTTTGGTAGTCAAAGCCCAGATAACAGTTAAACAACACTTTATGTATAATTAGCTCCTAAAGCCCAACAAAACCGAAAAATAAACAAGACAAAATCTTACAGCAATCTGGATGATTTGTGAATAAAACAGCGTGTGGAAACAAAGTGGTGGACAGAATATCTGTTTAAGGAGCCAAATGTGCTTGTGCACCATATTACAGTTATTTCTTTTTATCCACTCACTTATTTCTCATCATTGACCACTGGAAGGGTCAATCCGGAGTGATCATGTAACACCTAAAGTAGAAAAAATGATAGGTGGTAGGCTACATTTCCCAGCATCCCTGCATTACAGTACAAGCCAGTTGTAGGAGCAATTCACAGGAAGTGGTTGGTGAGCAAACTGTCTGACCACAATCTGTTAACAGCAAACTCAAAAAGCAGGAAAGATTAGACAGCTGCACAGTTACACAAATGGTTTTTGAATGTGTAAAGTTCCATTCTAGATGTAATAATTATTTACATTATTACATATGTTGACAGCTGGGTTTCCAGTTTTGTGAAAGTTATGGCCATCTAAAGAGGCCGTGTCAACAGACCATCCATCTCAAAAATCATCTTCCAGTAGGATTATATGTACTCCCTAATGTACTTTTTTGCACTTGTAAAAACCTCCCTTGTTTAGACTTCTGAAACTTCAACTGGGTGCCACCATCCTAAATTTGTCAGTAGGCTTAGGCTTGTAACTCAAGTGATGCTCTATGACAGCCATTCTCAACCAGGGATCCAAGGAACCCTAGTGTTCCTCTAGAACAGTGGTGCCCAACTTTTTGGATGTCAAAGACCACTAAATGAACGGATTCCCGACCTCACATGCGTGGGGAGCTATGTGTCACTCAAGGGGGAAGAAACTTCCCCCCAGAGTGACGTCATGATGCCAGAACCCACCCACTCTCCCATCGCAGGTCTGAGTCCAAAGTCACAAAACCAACCCACCGCCCTAAACCTGCGATGTCTCCGGGAGATGTGGTCCGTGGCTGTGGCCGGTGTGCCCCCCCAAGCGGGGTCCTTCTCCTGTTCAGTGTTAAAGCCCCTAACATACATGTGGTACAACAAAGCTGCTGTACAATCCATATAATGTAAGGTGCACTCTTGATAAGTTTTAACTGACTGTTTTGGTAAATTACATTTTTGATTATTTTCAGACACCAGATTGTGGAAAAACTTCATACTCTAAATTTAAAAGAAGCATCTTAAAGCGTCGTGCATGTCAAATTCCAGTTGCAAGTACCCCTATCACCACCAGATGCCGCTGCTGCCAAGCTCAAAACAGGGACGCCACCTTATGCCATGGCACTACTGAATTGAATTCAAGTTCCCCTGAGGACCAATATGTGACTCCAGAGCAGTTGGTGCTATTGCCATGTAAGTGTCTTTAGTAACGTCCCCTAAAATAATGTAAATACATTCCTGATCAGTCTTCACATAACTATTCATAAATATTTTAATTTAAACTCCTACTGAGTCCCTGAGGCTAAATTTAAATTGCCTTTCACGGATTGTAAATAATTACCTAAAGCATCCTAAAATAGAAATTAGTAAATCTGTTGCATTATATCTATTCTGGTTGACTGTAATGGGTTTGATTTACGAAAGTAGAGATGAATGACTTATCAAGAACAACCACTGGGTATTCATATAGAGCAGGAATACCTTTTGTGTGTGTTCTTCTCTATAAAAAAAATAGTGAATGGAGAAGGGCAAACATGCCAAATTTTGGTTTTTATTCTAGGTTTAATATTCCATGTTAAATGCATTTGGCAAGGTAAACACCTACTGGGAGCCAATTGTCACCTTGAAAGCCACTTTGAAGTCCATCAGCTTAGATTTCTGCTGATTAGTTCATGGAAATTGCGAGCACTGGGAGATCAAATTCAAGTGAATTTAACTCTAAACTCATTGCTGATGGTGGAACTTTTTTGGTATAGCATGTAGACATTTCAGGAAAAGTCTTTACATATTCGTGTGTTAGAGAAGAGGGTATTCCTTAGTAAAAAGTAATAATTTAACACCCAATATGTTCATATATCTGGTCCTATGAACTTGGCGTACTTAGTAAAGTTAGGCATTTGGAGAGCCAGGGTCTTTATTTGGCTGCTTCCATCAACCAAAGGGATAACACTGCAAGTGAAGAGTGCCACCATCTCCACACTGCAGCACACTGCACTCTTATTCCCTTGTGTTGTATATTATGTTTCCAAATGTTTTTTATGTTTTTTTTATGTTTCAGATCTAACAGATGTGTCTAGCTCAAGTGACTCTACATCCAGATCAGATGACGCTCCTACCCAGAATCTCACAAAAAAATCTATAAGAAAGCATTTGCATCAACAAAAGATGGCTTTTGTCAATTACCAGGTATGTCCATAATCTAATATAAAAGTAACAGTATGCATCTCAGTTCTCAATATGCCAACAATAAATGAATTAGTACACAAGATATTGTGGCTGTTTGCCACAATAAAGTTCCAACAAACATAAAGGCCATTGGCACCCAAAATAAAGGTTTATGCTTCTTTAACTGGCTTCTTTTATCACATGGAAACTCAGACTGATTTCCCAACAATAGTTTCAAAAGGCTTAAAGTGTTTGCTGTTTTGAAAATAAAATAAAACTCATAATGATTATTACAGTCCATATGGACACTTTTTATAAAAGTTTACAGAAGTACTATAAATTCATGAACATAATGAACATTTTAACAATGTGAAATACTTACATTTTAGTTCTTATTCCCTTCATTTTCCAATTTCAGGCATGGCTTGGATCTATTGAAGAACATAAGGGTAGAGTACAAAAACAAAAAGACCCCGGTATGCGAATATGCGAGGAATACAAGTGTACAGTCAGAGGTAATACTTTCAATTCTTTACAATTCTTTACTTTACAATCAATTCTTGTTTATTGAGGTGCTACCAGGGCTAGGTGTTGAGGCTAATTTACCTAATGGTCGATTTACCTGCAAAGAGATGTCAGTCCATGGCAAATCTTTGTATGACATGTTGCTCCCTAAACCTTCCATTTTGACAACTATTTTGTTATAAAAGAATATTGCTTCAAATATATTATTTTTTAATTTTACTGATAACATTAATTTAGCCAACCTCTACTGAAGACTTTCAAAAGGGTGTCCTCATTTAAATGTACCTCTCCAACATTTCATACCTAATTTGTTTCTTACTTTGGAGTAGAATGCTCTGTGTTGAGTTGGGGTAGGGACTAGGCTCTGTCAATATTTCCATCATCAAAAACAATACTCATCCAAGGTTCATCTAAAGCAGGGGTCGGCAAACTCCGGGCTTTAGGCCAGATACGGCCTAGCCGGTAGTTTGTTCCAGCCTAATGCCTGGGGGCGTTAGGAACTACCTGAGCCGCTGGAGTTCCGGTGCCACTTCCTTGATGTTGCTCCCCTATTTACCGCGGCCGGTGTTGATACTTCCGCCGCCGCGGAAAATAGGAAAATCTCCCTGAAGGCAAATCCCTCTCCTCCGCAATGCATAAAGAGAAGAGGGATTTCACTTCAGGGGGCTTTCCCTGGTGGTGGGTGGAGCCATTAGGGCGGGACTCAGAGTCCGGCCTACTGTGCTCCCACCTACCCCGGAAATGGCCTAGTGGCCATAGAAGTTTGCCTGCTGGGAAGACCTAACTCACAGTTTATTTTGGTGTCCATTGTTAAAAAGAAAGCAGTGGGTTGTCACTGGAACAGGAGGAGAGATATTTTCCAATGAGGACACTAATTGGTAAAAATGGTCAAAGATTTTGGGGATATCATTCTTTTGACTTAGGGTACAGAAAGTGCAGGGAAATCTCCCCAACACAAATACAGGTTTTAGGCTTGGCACACTCAATCCAAACTTTTGAAAACTTAACTAACAATTAACTACTAATAACAAACTACCCTTTTGCCACTTCAGTTTTTTTTGTTCTTTCTTTCTTTGCCATAGCAATTTTATTGGGCATATAATAGCTTTAGTTATAATTAGGCATTGTTTGTCAATGGTATTATGAAATAAGGCTAGCCTAATTTATCATAAATCTTGTATCAGTGGTAAAACTTGGCTCAGGGTGATTTGCAGAAATTTATATCAGAAAACGAATATGCGCCTTCTGTGCTGTGGTTTGCCATTTAGTAACTGTCCAGATTATACAGAGTCCTGCAGGTTTATCTAAAAAGTTCCTACATACAAACTCCAGACAGATAAAAATAAGAAAGATCCATCATGAAGTTATGTATACAGTAAAACATAATGATATGTGTTTTAGGTACAGTTAGCATTGGCGTAGCTTCAGACCTATGGACTCAATGTAGAATTTGGACCTGAGTCACCTCTGCTGCAACCTCTGCACCCCATCTGCTTGCAGCACAGCTCAGACCCCCCTTGGTGATAGATCCCCTCGGTGACAGATCTCTTCTCCCCCAGTGACAGTGCAAAGAGAATTGGAAAGAGAATTGGAAACCAAACCTGGAATGGATTGGGTCCAGGATTCAAGACATTTACTTGCAAATAGCAAATGACTTTGAATAAATTAATTCCAGATTTGCTGGATCACCGAGCTTCATTGATGAAAGTGAATCCTCTCCAGCTTTGGAGAACTTAAATAAATCATAATGTCTGTATTTTTGTTATTTGGAAGCAAAGCTAATGTTTGCTCTGTTTTAGTAGTTTTTGTTGATAAGCAGCAAAGCTGGTGGTCCAAATTTGCACAGCTCTTGACTGACTGTCAAAGTCTACATATACCTTTCAGATGAATGTCACCCAAGACAAAAGGTTGTGATCATCTCAGGTTAAAATCCAACATGTGTACAGCAGTTCCACAACATTGTTCATCAGTCCACTCTTTTCTATGGAGGAGTTGCCGCTCACTCGCAACCTTCCTCACCATAGAACAGCACTGTGTGTACAGTGCTCATTAATTCATTTGTCACTGGAAAAGATAACAAACGTGTTGTCTCCAGCAACAGTGAACTAATGTGTATAAATAGCCAATTCTTGCCAAGTTTGCTTGCAAAGTGCTCCACCTCCCCTCTCAACAGACAGCATGCTTACTCAGTACAAACATGCATACTACAATGAAGTTTTAACTGCCATATCATGAATGATTTAGCAAGCAAATTGGTAATGTCTGTCATTCAGTTTGCATTTGAACACCCCTGGAAAAATATGTGTTAAGATTTAATTTTCCCCCAAATCTAAATTAATTTATATTTCCGTTGGCTTTAGCATTTACTGTACTTGCTGTTTGCTTTTCTACTCAAGCAAACTGTCTAAGTTTACTGCACCAGCTTTCCAGTTTTTGGGTAGCTTTGCTGCCCTCCAGAATCCCATTGAGTTTTCCCATAGCCACCCTGACCTGCCTGCTCCCAGTCAGGTCTTTATAATTATGTGCATAGGCTCTGCATTAATGCTACACTGTAGGGTGTGCATGTGCATTGTGGTTGCTGGGGTACCATGCTGTAGGGCATGCATGCACATTGTGCTCACTGGGGTGCCACACTGTAGAACACATATGCGCATTGTGGCCTCTGGGGTACCGTGCTGTAAAGGACATATGTGTGTTGTGGCTGTGTAGTGATGTAGAGCAGTGGTCCCCAACCTTTCTGACAGCAGGGCCTGGTAAAATAAAATATTGCCATGGCCCGGTCTATGTACAGCTTACACTACTCTGCTATTCACAGCAGCACGGCCTCCTGTCAGCACACTAGCTGAGAATAGTAGAGTGTAATAGAGACAGTGTGCTGTCAGAGCTGCTGAGAATGGCAGAGAAGTGTAAGCCTTACATACATTACATAAGCAGTGTGAGGAGAGCCGCCTGCGCTCCTACTGGTTGAGCTTCTGCTGCCGGCACTTCTGCCTGCTATAATTTGTGGCCCCAACTCACCAGCACGGGTCTACGGCCTGGAGGTTTGGGACTGCTGATGTAGAGTGTGTGCACACATTGTGGCCACTGAATGTGATGTGCCGTTGGTTAGATGTACAGTTGTGCTAAAAATCATAGGACATGTACCACTGCACTCAAACTTTCTGACTGAAAGTTTGGGTTAAGTACAGCAGGGAGGGGCATGGCAGAAAGCTTTTTAGTTCTTGGTACAAAATGCAGGGAAAACATTTGTTTTACATCTTCCCACCTTAAATTAAAAATAATGGTTTAATATGATTTTAAAAAAAAGTCAGAAGTAGTAAACAACAACAGCAGCACTTAGTATGCTTTAAACAACATAAATGCAAATGTTAATATTGTTCTTTATAAACTGGACAACTAGAAAGATATGCAGACTTTGCCAAAATCACTATTTTCTTTGTTTTAGCATTTTTGAAGTTAGTTAAATACAAATTACATGTGTATTAACATCAGCAAATATGTTGTTTTATTATTACACTGTTTCTTGCAGTTCCTCTATTTTAGCATGCAGTATACTAGCTAATATATACACAGGAGTGGGGCAGTCAGCGGCAGAACTACCACATACAAGGGAGCCCACACGATGCCCTAATATTTGATTTCCCCTTTTGCTAGGAGCCTGCAGATTTGTAGCAACTGTCCCTTGACTCGACTTAATAGGATATAGCGTGAGTACACACTATCAAGCTGAATAGATGGTTTCACTTCATCTCTTGATTATACTAATTTATCGTTAAAAGATTTCTGTTCTCATTATCATTGTATACACACATCAGATTGTGACTTAGTTTGATAACAGAGCTGCATCAACTTTTCCATAATGATTAAATTGTTCGTTAGAGTATGACAGTCTTTCTTCAACATTTACAAATATAATTATTTTTAAATAATGTATTCAGTTAGCTAATGAAAAACCTAAAATGCTTTATTAGTGTATTTTCATTCTTTCTTAAAAGGCTTACACGGCAAAAATTGCACAAAAATGTGGAATGAATGAACACGAGTCTGTTAAATATAGTTAAAAAAACCCAAAACCGAACCAATTCTTAAAGAAGTCATATTTTGGTGTATATTAGAAATATTGCCTTTGGTAGCTGTGCTTGTCTGTAGCTCTCCACCTACCCACACGGCCAGGACCTCTCGTACTTTTAGTTTCCCGTTTAGAGTATGGGGTCAGTGAATTGTACATCATTTGCTTCCTGTGACTACAAGTTCTGTCTTCATATAGACAAATGGTTTCCATTGTAATCTGGAAATGTTGGAAAATGTAGTCTAGGATGTATTCATTTGTTGGGTGTCACATAGTCACATCTGACTGACCCTCCCACTATAGCTGAATTCCGAGATGGAACCAAATGCAGCTTACAAGCCCATTATTATGCCCATCACTTTTAGACACTGTATTAACCTAAAACATCAGATTTTGCCTTTTTTGAGTTTAGTTGGGTTATATAGGGATCCAGCTTTGAGATTCATATTGGGGGTTTTTGAATTCCAGGTCTGAGATCTTTAGTATAGCATTTAGTTTTATGTAAAATATATTGCCTAAAGAGTCAATATTCTATAAGCTGATATTTTAGTCATTATTAGAGTCTTGTGATGAATCTCTTCTACATCTTTATCGGTAAGATCTCTCTAACAAGATCCTCCTATAAAGTTTCTCAACTCTTTTGTCAATCACCTTCAACTCTTTTCTTCTACAACAGTGGTACCATTCTCCTTTACTACACAATGTTGTTTTTTCTGAAACTGCATGGGGTCAACTTCCTTGTGAAAGTATCAGATATCCAACTTGCCTAAAGTGAAAGAGGTGATCACACTACCCTTCCAATAAAGTCTATTGTCCTACATGAGTTCAGAAAGATACATTTCTCAGAAACAGAGAAATGAATTGCTTTACAGAGAATGGCAAGTAATAAATGAATAGCTACATGGGTTACTTGACTTGAGCCCAATATGTCACAGTCACAAAAAGACAAAGGATCAGTGAGAACTGGAGGAACCACCAAGGAAAACTGTATAGGAATATTAAGTTGTTTAGAAACATTGATGTGTTGGTTAGTTTGGATAACCTTGTAGGTTAAGCAGCTGTTGTCTTTGGAGTTTGTAACATGTATGTGATACATTTGACACATTATAATGGAAATAGAATAGAAAGATGGGACATCTGTATTTGGATTCCATGCTGCTTCTAAGCAAATCTAAATGATGGCAAACATTAAAAAGTGCAAATACTTTTAGTAAAACTAATGCTCTGATATTGAAGGACGTATTCTAATTTTACCTGAACATATATTATCGCTACAAACTGGAGCTTTGTCAGTGCTGACAATTATGAAATGTTACAAACATATTGTTACATAATACATATATAGAATTATTTCATATGATATCATATACAAAATACATATACAATATTTAAAAAAATGTAATGTCAAATACTTCCCCACTTTAAAAGCCTCCTACTATATTTACAACATTACAATAATCACAATTTCTTGTTGGTCAAAAACAATTTCAGCAGAGTAAGAGGCAGATTATGGATTACATGCACATAAATTCATATATGAAAAAAATATATACATTTAGTGCTTGCTTTATTTCATAATTAGTTGGTTGTTTGGGATAGTAAAATATTGTAGCTGATGTATTGCGGTGTTGTATCTTCAGTATAATTATACAAGCATCTTAAAGGAGGGATGGTTTCATGTTTGTTTAAGTATAACAAGTCTTTATCACAAATATCCCAAGGCGGCCAGAAGAGTGTCATTAAATAAGAAATATATATTTTGGTTGGAAATGTACCCCTTAACCTAACCCCACCACCACCAAAGCTACCTTACCTTGGCTTTAAGTACTTGCCTAAAAATACATTTGCAGTAAATCCTGACACTTAGTATTGGTAGTTGCTTGCTTTTACTTTTTACACTTACTTTTGTCTCTATATAGGCTGTCAAAACAAGAAAAAAGTAGGCGTCAATTCTCCTGACTCAAATATTCAGCCAGAGATGAAATTGCATATCACAGGTCTACAAAATGATTACTGTAAGTTCCTGTAAGTTGAACTTTATTTCATTTATTTGTGTTATTATTCTTTAAGTTATTTCAACGTAAAAATATATTTGCTATGATAAAGTGTCGAGGGCAATTACCTTATAGCTGCACTTCAAATGTTTTATTAATTATGGGAAAGTGAAGGATATCTAGTTTTGTAGGACATGACTTTGGACAGTTTTACATGTTTATTTCCCCCCAACATTTTGTCTTTTAAAAAAAAAAAGAATCTAGAACTAAACATGACCCCATCAGATTCTATGTTTTTAACCTCATTTCCTATGCCTTTCCATTATTAAATTTACATTTTCTCACTTTTTTGTAGTTAGAGGATTAAAATTTGAGAACTATAATTACCAGGCATAGTAAGGTACCCTATTAGTAATGTGTAATTACTAAGTACTAAACACAATATTCATATGCTAGTTTTTGGCAAACTGGGGTCTTTACATTCCAAATTGTATTGGGAATTGTTATTGCACTTTAAATAATGTACATGCTTTTCAATACAGATCTGAACCTGCTAGATTGGAGTTCCGAAAACCTTGTTGCTATAGGGTTAAAATCAGTGGCAAATATCTGGAATGGAGAAAGTAATACTGTGACACAAGCAATACATTTAAATTCAGCATCCACATATGTTTCTTCAGTATCATGGATAGGTGGTGGGACATGTCTGGCTATTGGGACCAGCAACGGGGAAGTTCAGGTAAAATTTTTGTATACTAGTCTTATTCATAAGAATTCAAATGTCCATGAAGGTAATGACAATGTTATTCATTTGAAGTTGTGGGACATTGAGACCCAGAAGAGGCTTAGGAACATGCTGGGACATATGTCTGTTGTTGGGGCACTGAGCTGGAATCAACATATTCTTAGCAGGTAAGCATAGACATATGTTCCAAGTAATGATTAGCGGTAGAACCTGTCAATCCTAAATTACAGTATGCCAGAGATTTACTTTGTATTTGGTAATAAAATGTACCTTTAACCTGGTATGCATGCATTTAAACTGTTTGTGCATTCTTGGAAAGAAAATAGGAAACATTTTCATATATTTCATTATGCTAATTAGCAGGGCCTGTTTGTCAAAAAAAAACATGCTGTTTTAATTCCATTATGGACCAGCTGTTTGAATTGTATCTTGGACCAACTACAAGTATACCAAAACTTGGAGCATCTTGGCTTGATGTAGCACTGACCCATCTTGGCTTGATGAAGCACTGCCAAACCAGTGCATTTTCAGAAAGAAGTTAGCAAAGACAGCATCATTATTTCCTTTATAACACTTTTTCTGTTGATGTGGAATTGTTATACTTAGGCATGTAAATACCAAGTGTTTTCAAACTTTTATCAGTAAGACATTAATTTTGTGCTTTATTGTTAATTATACTCCAGTGGATCCAGGCTTGGCCATATACACCATCATGATGTCCGTGTGGCACAGCATCAGATTGGAACACAGCGTCACCAGCAAGGAATTTGTAGTCTTAAGTGGTCACCATCAGAAAAGCTCTTGGCTAGTGGATCAAGTGATGGGCTACTCAACATCTGGTCATATGACCCAGGATCAGTCAAGCTAAAAACCCCTCTACAGAGCATCCCGCACCCCACTGCTGTAAAGGTGAACTTGAGATATACTTTATTTTTTTGCAGCCTATCTAGTGGACCATTATGAAGTACCAAGAACCATAATTGGATTAAGATTTAGGAGTATTACACAGTAATGGTACAATTTATTTTTATGGACATGTCTTGCTTATCCAAAAATCAGTTTACTATGTACTGTAATCACTCCCACAGTCTAAACTTTATGGAAAAGCCTGCCTCCATTTCTGTAATCTTGTTGATGGACCTTGCATCAAAGCCAATTATTGTTACCAAAATAGTTCTAGTCTCACAAGACAAAGAACTGGACACTGAAAACCACTGATTGTATTCCAACACTTCGAATATAAAAGCAATTGCTAGCAAATAGCAAACGACATTGAAAAATACATTCCAGGTTTTCTGGACCACCCAGCTTCACAGATGAGAGTGTGTCTTCTCCAGCCTTGGAGAGCTTTAATAAATCAGGCCCAAAGTGAGGAGAGAATGTAGCATGATGATCTTGCTATGGGTTGTTTTCTGTAAGAGTTTAATGAATAAGTGCTGAGCATTTCTTCTTCTATTCTATGGAGAGGGGAGATTATGCAGCACACTACTGCATGCTCCTCAATACATAACAATAGCAGTTAGGCACAGCAGATCACAAATGACCAAAACTTTTGTCTCTGGCAACAAAAATCTAGTGTGCATATAAGACTAATGATCTATAACATCTTTTTTAGGCAATGAATTGGTGTCCTTGGCTCTCAGAGACTCTTGCTGTTGGAGGTGGAATGACTGATGGACAGATACGCATCTGGGACACAACTACAGGAAAAAACATTAACTCAACCAATACAAATTCACAGGTAAGCCCCAAAATGTTTCAGATTGTTCAGCAGATTAAACAGTAACCTAAACAAAGTTCAGGGATACAACTACCACCATTAATTCCATCAAAGAGATAGAACTTTCAACTGCTTATTAGCTTTGATATTAAAAGGTAAACACAAACTGATAGTATTTTTTATTCTACACATATAGATGAGGAATATAGAAGAAAGGTAAATAAATGTATTTAAAAAATATTATCTAGAAAGGCTATTTTATCTTTGTACACAGCTTGGTCCATTGAGAATTTCTCTAGCACCATATGCACTGGACAACTGTCAACAGTAATCACCTGAGAAATATGATTACAAGAGGCACTTAACTTTCATGTGAAGTATAAATGATGAAAAGCTTTGATAAAAAGATATCAATACTTTCAAGTCATTACATATGGTAAAAGCCCAAAAGAGTTGTTCAGTTTCAAAATTTTGACTGAATATTTTTTGAAAAATTGAAAGGGAACTTTCTAAAGATATTTTAAGTTGCATCCGCTCATGCTTGTAGGTGGGTGATTGATGGGTTCTTTTTGGGACTTTTTTCCCTACATAAGATTTAGTCTAAGAAGCAAATCAAGTTTTGTATGGTTAAAAGTTGCTCTTTATTATTTTTCTACAGATGCTTATTTACCTTGACTTTGCTTGAGTAGTTGCTATAATGTGCAAGGGTTGGTATTTAATACTTTTGTACATGAACCCTAAATATTACTTCTCCTTTATGTAGCCCATTTAGAGAGTTAGTATTGTTGTAGGAATGTATAAAAAAACACGCTTCTAATATTTCTGACTTTTCTTTGAGAAGATCTGCTCCATCCTATGGCTGCCTGATACAAGAGAACTGGCCACCAGTCACGGGGCACCAGGGAACCAGGTGACATTCTGGCAGTATCCAACTTTAACAAAAAAGACAGAAATATGTGGTAAGTATATAAGATAAGTTCCATTCTCTGTTACAAATTATTAAATTGTTTGAAGGAGATACATTTATTATAAAGCTTACATAATTAGGAACTTTGAAAACAACAAAAAAAGTTTGCTAAGTCCACTATTAAAAAATGTACAAATATATTGATTGTATGATTGTATTTTGTATATACCTTCTTTCTTTTATACCCACACTAATGATAGTATTGGACACGTGATAGGAATGACAGTGCAATATCAGTACTAGCTAACCAATTGCATATAGCTACATGAAATACAAGATATAGAACTTAGGGTCCAATCCCACTATGTTTATGAGCTGCAAAATGCATGCAAAAAGTCCTGTGTTTAGCAGCCTGTTCATGTGAAACATGCATGATATCACACACACATACCACATCATACACAATTTAGGGTATACTAAGGTGCATTTGGTGTGCCATTGGTAATGTGTCATGTCTAGACGCAAATTGAGCCTGATTTATTATAAAGAAACTTCCATCAGTGAACTTGGGGGATCCAGCAATCGTGGACTGGATTTCTTAAACCATTAGCAAATTTGTTAGAAAATGTTTTCAATCCTGAATCAGATCCGATGCAGGTTTGCTGGATCACCCAGGTTCACTGATGAAAGTGTATCTTCTCCAGCCTTGGAGAGCTTTAATAAATCAGGGCCAATGTGTTAATGCCTCCGTTTCTGCATTGTGAAACAGAATTATTTTTTGTAATTTTACGTGCACTACTGAGCAATGAAAAAATAAAATCTGATCCAGGGCAACACCTCGTTATCACAATGAACCATATTGTACAATAACATATTGTAGCAAAAGTGCCCTTTCTAAAATATATTTACTCATTAAATCAATACTGTATATACATTATATAATGAATAAACTTATAAGATCATCTTCTAACAGTGGGGCGCATAACCACACAAGTGGAAATGTGGTGACACCAGACATGGTATAAATGCCACCATATTACAACAGTTTTATCACTTTATTACATAGGAACTGTTACAAAGACTGGCACTTTATACACACACACACACACACACACACACACACATACATATATATAGATTTGTATATACGGTATATATATATATATATATATTTATATATAAGAAATGTTGTTTGCACTGTAATCTTGTACAGTACAGCACAGGAGGTGGTCATACCGGTGTTCTGCAATTATTGTTGTGCAGTGCATTGTGTTTTGTTTTATTTAACTGTTATTAAGGGAACATGACAGCTTAACTCAACAAATCGTAATACAAGTGTTTTTGTGTGTATGACAATCACGTGTAGAAGTACATGTAGTTTTTAGTGTATTAATGCAAAACAGAAGCATGAGGCTGGGTTTGCTAACAGAAGTACAGGATTACAGTTACAATACATTTTTCAATATTGTGAAAGTACTTTTACAAAGCAAGAATCCTATACTTTGGAATGCTGGTGACTTTGTCTTCTGTTTTCATTAGTTGTACATGGGACCATCCATGGTTGTAAGTTCAAGCACCTTTCCTCCATTACCAGGTCTGTTTGCTGTAAGGAGTGCATTCATATCATGGGCATGTGTTTGCTGATTTGCTTTGAGGATTCTTGTTGCCTGTATAGTTATGTGTAGTTGATATACAGTATGTTACTCTAGCACACGTGTTCTCAATCTGCAATCACTGATCTGGTTCTTTATGCCTACAGGTCAAAAAGGAAGAGTTTTATATTTGGCATTAAGTCCAGATCAGAAGCGGCTCTTTTCTGCAGCAGCAAATGAAACAGCAGTTATATGGAAATATGGAGGATAAAAGTAATCATCAAATCATTGTCATGAGAAAATATTATCAGTGTTGCGCCTTTCGTGCCAAGTGACGAAGAAAGGACGATTTATATGTTGATAATGATACATGTGGGTGTAGCGGATATTATCTAGGAATGAATGCTAGTATCTCTGCTGTAATTATCCAGTGAAGTATCCAAAGGTGCCATTTCTCTCATAGTAATATGACAACAACTAACAACTACCCCAGAAAAGGCAAAATCCTAAAAAAAATGTCATCTATGCGCTTTAACAGACCTAGAACATTTTAGTTTTTGATTTTCAACAGTCTAAGGACCATTCCACCAGGAAAGATCATTCTTCAATAAATCATTTTCCACTTTTACTGATGGATAGGGATATAGGAATATTAGCAGGAGTTCTCTTATTATTTTCCTAGTAGATTAGCATCTTAGCATTCTACACAATTTTATTGTAATTGTAATTTCCTATACAATTATGAAACAGTATTAGACCCCGAATGTCAAACTTAACTGAAATATTAGAACAAATCTTCAGAGAGCCTCATAAGGTGGTTTAAAAATATAGCACTTTAGTGATTAAGAATTCACTAATATTTGAAACCTATTGCAAACTTATCTTTCCATTAATAGGCTTAAAAAACATTTCCGGTATATATACTGTAAAAGTATTGAGCTGAACTTTGAATAAGAAAGAATATCTTGTACTGAATGATAAACAGTTGGGCCTCATTTAGTTTATATTCTTGAACCCCAGAGAGCCACGAAAAAAAAGAAGGACTTCACCACCAGTTAAATAATCATTTCCAACATGTATTATGACACACATTTGTGTTTATATTATACTGGTGAACTTCAGAACTACAGAGACCCCATTAAGCATTAAGTCTTGTACAGGACACACAGTCCTAATGTTTGGATATTTTTTTTTCTTTCTGAGTAGTATTAGTTATTTCAAGACAAAATATTTTATTTTAATAGTAAACTTTACTAATATATATTCTTTAAATTATTGTATTTATATATGTGTATGCATGTATGTATTTATGTATGTTTTGTATCTGTACATCATTTGTTATTGTGCAATATAACAATACAGCAGTAAGCGTCAATATGCTAGATTATTGTTTTTTGGTGTTATAGGGCATAAGACAATCTCAGAAAATGTTGCTCTGAAATGTTTATAGTGATATAGTTACAATTCGCATTATAATTAAAGTAAACTATAGTCTAACAGGAAATCATTGCAATAAATGGCTCGTTTTTGCTTCCTGGCATTTATTCTAGCTGCTCTTTTACCTAAATCCAAGCCAATGAGAATTCAGGCCAGTGTGCCCCCCCGTTCATTCAGTGACCTTTGTTTTTGCTGCAAACCTAACATATACATTACATTGAATCATGAGAGGGAATCCAAACACTATGCAGTTATTTTGATTAGACGGTAAATTCAGCAAAAATGGTAAATTGATCAAACTTTAATCAAAACATTTCTATTTAAGATCATGAATCATAAAAATGATTTTATTTAGTGTTAGAAAATTTTTACTTTGATATTTTAATTCAATATAGTGAAAATCTACTGTAATTCACATCAGTTTTTGGATACCTGTATAGTACATTGAATAAGTGTAGTTAATCATAAAGATCAATATAGATGGATTGTAATTGATTGAAAATCACATTGAAAAAAATCACAATTAGGTGCTTAACATTGAGAGTGTGGACTGGGGCCAGAGGGATAAGAAAATGCCCTGATGTCAGCGGTCAGTGGGAGTAAACACTACCTTATGCTCGGTGATCAGTGGGTGTAAAAAAATACCCCAGAGTAGGTCAACTTTGGTTTAAAAAAGAACCATTACCATCCCATGGGCTGCGGTTTGGTAACTACATTAAAAAAAAAAAACTACACAAAGAACCCTGTATTTTTTATGTGCCTTTAGATTTTTTTATATCCTTCTTCAGTGTTCACTGTGCATTTATATTTATACATATTGACTTGCAATGTGATTTGACCTCCTTTTTACTTGTTTGGTTATGTTTCCATTCTTGTTTCAAAAAAGACAATGGGTCCCTTGAGGAAGTGACCAGGAGAATAATACAGAAAACAACTATTTCCCACCTCTACATCATAAAAATGTGACATAATAAAATGCTACACCTTCATCAGCAGTCACCAACCTTTTAAAGCTCAGGACCACTAAACTTACAGACTTCAGACCGCGCATGTGCAGGAAGACGTGTCACTCAAAGGGGAAGCAACTTCCCCCATAGTGATGTCATGATGCCAGAACCCGCACACATCAGAGACACAACCAGCCCTGAGCCTACAAACCATACGGGGGACATGGTCCGCGGCTACACCCGGTGCAACCCCCCCAGACATCCTTCTCCTGACCCCACTGGGGGGTGCACTAGCCAGAGCCGCGGACCACCAAAATTTTCTTGTGGACCACCAGTTGGCGACCACTGATTTACATTACACATGTACTGTATACAAAAAATGGTTGAAATATGACAGTTACAAAGTAAAAGTTGCTATTGTACAACTTTATTAGCATTTAACATTGTTACATAGTAAAGTTTTTTCTTTAATCAACAAAACAACCTTGTTTTAGTGAGTGTGATAAAAATGTCAGATAAAGCATTTGCAAGCATATTGTAAATTCAGAGGAGAGCTTCCGTGGGATAAATGTGGATTCTGATACTGCTGACCTTCTTCTGAACATGCTAAACTTTGTGAATATTTCAAGCCCTGTTCCAGAATATTAAGACTGACAGAATTTTGAATTTATCTCCACACTTTACTCAAATCCTCAAATCCATCAATTGCTTAACTTGAGTCCATTACTCAAATTCCTCACCTGTCATTTCAGACATTTTCTCATTGGAAGCACTTGAATCCCCATAAGACTCATTTTACCACCAATTGGTGGAAAATTATAAAAAAAGCACAGCAGTAATTAAAGTAAATACTATATCTTTTCCCCCGATGTGAATAAAAAAATGGCTGAAGTATATAAAGAATTACAAATAGACCCCGAAAAGTACTGAAGCCTTCAGGTCATACAAAAAATACCTGCACTATTTTTGCATAATGCATTTCAACAGCAATGGGCCTGATTTATTAAAGCTATCCAAGGCTGGAGAGGATTCACTTCCATCAGTGAAGCTGGGTGATCCAGCAAACCAGGAATGGATCTGGTCTAGGATTGAAAACATTTGCCAACAAATAGCAAATGACTTTTAGGAAATCCATTTCAGGTTTGCTGGATCACCAAGCTTTGTGAAAGTGTATTCTCTCCAGCCTTGGAGAGCTTTATTAAATTAGGCCTAATGTTCCTAAAAGATTATAAGCACATTTAACAAATTTTGTGTAGATAATAAAAGGGTTTAAGACACAATTTTAAATGCATTGCCACTAAGGAGCTATGAATCAACCAGTCAGTGAGTTTTCCCATTCTCTCCTCTCCTAGCAGCTAAATAAAGCTTTTGTATGGAGGTGAAGGGAGAGGCATAGGAGCTGGGTCAGCACAGAAAGTAAAATTAATACTTCTAGAAAGGGAGGTTTTGACCCGAGGGAGGGATCAACAGACAAATCCCCTGGCTGTAAGCACTCCAAACATATTGACAGACAGGATCTCTTTAATGTAGAAAACAATTATTCTTTTATACAGATGAGAAATGATTTGGAAAATTGTGCTGTAATGGTAAAAGAAGTAACACATGATTCATAATGAGAGTTTAGTGCCGTTTGTTGATCAGGCTATATATCCAGTCAATGTATTCCTGTGTCAGGCGAGTGAAGACCGAAGCTTCATTGGGTTGTCCACATTGTTTGGGCCCAAATGATGTCACTCCTGAGAATACTCCATTGCAGATTAAAGGTCCACCTGAATCTCCCTAGAAAAAAAACACAATATTTATTTTGTATGTAGGTTACTTTGCTTTTGCAGACAAGTATTTACTGAAAACACCTAGTCTACATGTTATTATACTTTTTTTTACAGTATTTATTTTTTAAAGGATATAAAGAATGAGATCAGTAGTAGAAGAAAATCCTCTGCAGTTCTGTAAGTAGACACAACCAATGCTGGGTCCCTGTGCAGAACTGGGTTGCACCCTTTCCCTTTTCCTTCAATAATTTTTCCCTGGCCTATCCCCCAACCAACGACTCTGATCAGCTGGTGTCACTAGGGTTGGTTTTACCCAATGTGGTAACTCAGGGGGTCTGATTTATTAAAGCTCTCCAAGGCTGGAAAGGATGCACTTTCATCAATGAAGCTGGGTGATCCAGCAAACCTGTAATGGAGTTCCTAAAAGCCTTAAAAAAAATAATATAAAGATTTATTGAATTTGCAAGGGTGGTATTGTCTGGATACCTGTTGCATAAATCCAGATATGGTCGTGGTATTGGTGGTGCTTGTGTGTGTGTGTGTGGGGGGGGTATAATAGGGCTGCAATTTGGTAATTGTACACATTTGTTCCATCCAGTAGTGTACACCTTAACAGAAGACAATACTTACATTACAGGTATCCTGTCCTCCAGGTCCCACTTTAGTGCACATCATATTTTCTGTTATTTCGTATTCTTTTCTTAAATAGCGTTCAGCACATTTCTCTCTGTTTAGGACAGTGACATTAACTTCTAGCAAATATTCTGATTCATCTTTAGTTTTTGTCGCTCCCCATCCTGCTGTTTCACATGCAGTTCCATCCTCTAGGTCAGAAATTGTTTTTGGCAGAGGTAAAATTTGAACGGCTTTTCCCAGTTTGGCTGCTCTAGGTAACTGAAATATACATAAAAGATTTTTAGGATAAAATGAAGGGTGGCTGTAGTCAAAAAAAGGTGACCTTGTGTGTTTTTTTAAATAATTTAATTATGAATTAATTCAAAATCAGTAAATATGTTTATATAATTCTAATATATCTATCTGAAATCTGAAAGTTACACAAAATATTATCCTACAAACTCAGACTCTTCAAGACCTGTTATTTTGGTTTACCAGATAGTGATTATTGAGGACTTAAATATTTTTTGGAATATCAATAACAATATTTGTCCTGGTTTTGAGGGAGCTTGTGAACTATTTCCATGTGCTGAGGTCTAGCAGCCGCTAGATGCAAAACTGTCACATGACATAGGGAATGATCTAACCCACGTCCTCCAGTATCCTAAATCAGCTAAATCTGGGGATATTAATGTCAACTGCAATGGAACAGCAACAACTAGAGAAGGCTGGCAATTTCAGTAACAATTCAAGAACAGAGTATGTGTTCAGTATACTTACCTTATATAGTTTAAGATCATTAAAATAATGAGCTTTGTTATATTGAGGGTGTGTATAACCCCTGGGAAAACGAAACTCTTGCTGCTCTTTCTCATTTTTGTCCTTGGCATGGGCACCAAGAATAACAGTTACCTTGCTTCCCAACCTGAAGACAGAAAACCAATATGATAGTCATCATATCATTCATGTGTCATCACATATTTCCATGCTTGGTTGCATTGTAAGTAACTTTTTGTAATTGAATTATATATTATAGTAATTTTATTATAACATAAGGTAACATTTTTGTCAACTCTGCCTTTGTTCTAAGTTTAGATAGGATTGTATAGGTTACACCCTTACATACTGTCCAATGTCTATCAGACAATTTAAAGCACATAGGCCACATTTACATATAAGAAATTAAGTTTTTATAAGTTTTAACTTATATAGTTCATATAAGTTTTATCTCTAAATATAACCTCCTGAGGAGAGTATGTAATTAGAACAAAGGACAGGATTTATGAATCCTTCAATACTGAAAATATCATGAGGAATTAAGCATTGTACTTCTAGGCACGCTGGTATTATTAGGCCTGGCATGCAGATTGGTCACTTCAGTCCTAGACCCAAAATTTGTTGCCTGTTTTAGAGTGTGCATGTCCATTATGAAAGTGCATTCTGCTTAATTCTTTTTGACCCCCACTGCCAATTTACATTTGTTTGCCTGACTGCTGCTAAGCCCAAACCTTTCTTTTTTCTTACCTTATATCTGTCTCTGTTCTAATACCTTCCTTCTGGTAAATGCTGTGACACAGACTACAGTGCTGTAAAATGTCTTATGCTTCACCTTAGGCTATTTTATATGCAGTTTGCAAGTTGTGAGGATTCCTAAATACATGATCTAGGGGTGCTCAACACAAAAAGTTACATATCGACATTTACCTTTAGTATAGTTATTTTGCTCTGCTGGCGGATTGAACAATCCATTATCCCTATTCCATTTGCTCCCCTATATCCAGATATGGAATGTGTAAACTGCTCACAGAGCTCTACCAGAAAAATTCAGACATACAGTGTTCCTACCTGCCATCACTTTGCCCCCTGCAAATCACTGCAGGAAACCCATACAAGAACAGATAAAACAAACATAGATTTATAAAGTATATGATCTGCGGCACCAATTTAAAAAATTTGCACATTAGAAATGTTGAGGCTGACAAAATGTATTGCCTTCATGGCAGTTTGTTGGTATGGAGCATTCAGGTGTGTGTTAACACAACACCAAGGAGGAAAGACATTAGCAATGAGAAGCACTGATGGTGCCCATCATTCTACAAGAAGTTACACAGAAGACCAGGTTATAGGGCCACAATTTAAAGTCCATCATTCAACATTGAGAAAGACAAGTAAAAAACATCCATGACAGTTGCCAACCTTCCCAAAAGTGGACATCCTGAAAAATTCACCCCAAGGTGCAGTGGTCAGAGAAATTGCAAAGAAGCCATTTCTCAGGCCTTAGTTAGCATGTAAATGTAAAAGTTCATGACAGTACACTTAGAAAAAGACTGAACAAGTATGGCTTGTTTACAAGTTATTGTTTCTAAGGATGGTTCTACAAACAATTTAATTATGCAGTGTACCTAGTTATTCACACATGACTTCTCCATTTTGGTTTATTTTTTGGAAAATTAATACTGACATGGTGGAATCTGTTGTGTGTTATTTTGCTGATACATAAAATTTATATAGCTGACAACCTAAATATATTATACATTTTTTAATGTATTTTTTCTTTCCTGATGGCATGGTTATCTTTCAAGGTGTGTTTAGGGAGAATGTCATATAATTTTCATACATGTGTTCACAGTGTCCAGACCCTAAACTAATTGAGAATTTTGGATGTAAAGACTTTACACATCTGACTCTTCCATCATCAATTCAAGAACCTGGCAAAAAATAATGCAACTCTGAATAGAAATAAATATGATGGCAGAGCCTAAGCTACTTAAAATGATAACGCGATAAATGTGTGTGATAATCAAAGCTAAAGGTGGTCCAGGCAATATAAATAATATGGAAGCAGATGTACTTACAGTTGACAGTGACCAGCAGTTAGCACCCATCTTTCATGAATTAAACTTCCTCCACATATAATTCCGCCATACTTTGATTCATACTTTATCAGAGCCATGTAAGGTCTGGAATGTGGACTAGTTTCATTTCCATTTATAATTTTTATCCGGGCAGCTGTATGAATAAAGACATAAGTCTCAAATCAAAGTTATCCATACTACTTAACACATTTAAATTAATACATTTAAGTTTTAATTTAAATTATTTACCAGAATATTAGACTGCAAAGCCACATATAACAAGTTCAAATCCAAATTGACAAAGTATTGGAGTTTTACAATTTTTTCTCTGCTAAACATGATTTGGAAGAAATTAGCTGGGTTCACTTCTTATATCACAGTACTAATTAGGAATAAATATTAGGCAAAAATTATCTTGTAAAAATGTAGCTGTTATTTTCATAGCAAGGTTTTCCAGGCTATTTCTAAACACTTTCAGAACAGATGGCAACCATAAAACCTTCCTCTTTCATATGTTTGCATAGTGAATTAAGAAATAACTGAACTGTGGAAACAGAGCAGTCAAAAA
Organism: Pyxicephalus adspersus; assembly: GCF_032062135.1. Taxonomy (NCBI): domain Eukaryota; kingdom Metazoa; phylum Chordata; class Amphibia; order Anura; family Pyxicephalidae; genus Pyxicephalus; species Pyxicephalus adspersus. The sequence continues at coordinate 85,387,042 of NC_092863.1, forward strand.
AAGGCATGTTTGGATCTAAGGTGTGCCCAAAAGATGTTATTATTATTTAGGGTTTGCAAAAAAGTAAATAATTTGCAATTATATTTTGACAAAAATGTCTGTTCCACCCAACTCCACCCAATTATTACTAAAAATGCTGTGCGGAGCAGAAGAGTGTGAAAAATGATCTGCCAATGTGGCCCAGGCAGACAAATAATCACTATATAAAATGTATTGCAATTTAGCAATTATGCTTAATTATTATTATGCTATACTGCAAACTTAGACTCTAAGACTAGAATAATATTTCACAGGTTGAAAAGATTGAAAAATACTAAGGCAGTAAATAAAAGAATTAGACACATCTAAAATTTTTGAGATTGGAACTATATAAGCAAAGAATACACACATGCCCCAACTACATTGCATATTAAATTAGTGTTTTTTTTTTTGTTTTTTTTTTTTAACTCGTCTTATCAGAAACCTCCTCATAGGATAATAATGGGGTTGGGTGGTATCAAATGTTGAAACACTGAATCAAGAATTAGTGCAGTGGTTAAGGCTGGTGTGCAGCTGTGAAGATGCCAACTGCAGGGAGCTGCCTGTCTGTGCCCACCACCCATCTGAAATTAGAAAAATACTTTTGATCCCTAAATAATATGTTTTATTGAAGTCAATACATCAGACCAAACATGGACAACTGGGAAGGGAAAAGGGACAGATGGGGACAATCCCTCCAAATGAGGCATAACTAACAGCTATGGTACTAGGTAATCCTAATATTTAGGATACAGCAGAATCAGCATTACATACAGCCTAACAAATATCACAATATCCATGAATAAAAATTAAATGTCTTACCATCACAGCTGAGCAGGGGAAGTGCAATGAGAGGCAAAATAAAGAGCAGTCTCATGGTTGATAGTCAGACATCACCAGTGCAAATGCTGCAAACTGAGAATGATTAAATACCCATAAAATCTTATCGCAGCAATCTTAGACGAGTGGGTGATGAAACTTTATCACCCCTAGAGCAAAAAACACACCAATATCAAACACTGTATGTCTGTTATCACACATCACTATCTTTCAAAACCTCTTCCTTTCCATACAAGGCTGGATCCTATATAAATAACGGTTTTCTGAAGTAATCCATACCACAAAGTTGGCTAAAATATTAAAGGATAACTGTCATGACAGAAATACCATTACTTCCATTGCTGATCTGTTTAAATAGAAATTTATTAATAAAAAGTGTTTAAAAAGGATACTTATTCTTTATTAAGCAAATAGGCCCTGAAATGCACCCAAAGTCCTGTTTCTGCCACCTATTCACCCAGCAGGAGTCAATCTTTGCCCTCTGATCCTCTTGGTGGGATCTGGGCATTGCCCTTTTGCTATGCTGCTAACAAGAGTATTTGGCTATCCTGTACTAATCATCCATCATCAATTGTCTAGAATGATCTTTGGCAGTGACCTTGTTATTTTTGATCAGAGTGCCAGTTTCTAGGGTCAGCGCTCCCTTCCTGATCAAGCCCCTGCTAAAATATTTACTGACAGGGACCCCTGAATCTATTCAATTTATAATGCATTGCATGCTCTGCGTAAGGAACCCCATATGTTTATTTTTACAGGCCTATTGTATGTCTGTTGTTTTTTTGCAAAAATACAGCATTTAAAGTTATTGATAGGCAAAGTGATTGAATTCTACCTGACATGATTGATTGCACTACTTTTCTGATGTACCAGAAATGAAAGGACAATGGGCACCGTGAGGATGTGACCAAGTGAACGACTGTGTATGTGGCTCGTATTATTGTTAGTAGTCCCTTCGGTTTCCTAAAACTCGAAATGGCAGAATCTTATTGGTGGCCTCACAGAAAGTTTCCATCTTAGACTACTTATACATGAGGCATTTTGATGATAATTTTGAGTACTAAAACACTTTTGCTGTAAGTTTTATACATACCCTAAGGACAACATTTCTTGATATGAAGTGTATACAGAGATCAGCTTGCTCCCACCCCACACTATAAAAATATGACATAATCAAATGCTACATTACAAATACAAGTATTATCTATCTGAAAAGGTTGGAATATAACAGCCACAAAGCAAATGTTCCTAATGGAAAACTTTATTAGCATGAAACATTTTTATATAGTATTTGTTTTTCTTTATCAAACAACCATAGTTTAATGACCATGCTAGAAATGTCAGATAAAGCAATCTAAGCAACAAAGGAAACATTAAAAAACAATAATTTGCAAGCATATTGTAAATGTAGAGAAGAGCTGTCATAAAAAGAGAAAAATATAGATTAACGTTGATGACCTTGTTCTGAAAATGCTAAACTTTGTAGTTAATATCTTAAGCCCTGTCCCAGAAAAACATGCCAGAAAATTAAGACTCAAAACCCATTTTTTCAAACTTGCCTACCCGTCTTCTTCTGTCAATTGAAACCACCACTACTTCCCACCACTACATATCTCCCATCCTATTGTGTGTGAAATTCCCCCACCTACTAGATTGTAAGCTCTTCGGGGCAGGGTCCTCTCCTCCTGTATCACTGTCTGTATTAGTCTGTCATTTGCAATCCCTATTTAATGTACAGCGCTGCGTAATATGTTGGCGCTATATAAATCCTGTATAATAATAATAATAAGACTGACAAAACCTAAAACTGATCTGCACACTCCATTATTCAAAGGGATCTATGTATAAATTCTTGGCTTGTAATTTTGCAATTTGTCTAATATTTTGTTTGAGTGCATTCAAATCCTCATTAAGTGCTTTCTTTATTGAATATTTAAAAGAAGGCTCGATCTGCCACTTCAAGGCCAATGATTAAAAAAGCACAGAAGCCATAAAAGTAAATGCTATATCATCTCCTTGCATACGAATGAAAAAATGTCTGAATCTTGGCTTAATTTAAGAGTGAAGAATTTATAAATACACCCATAAAATTACTGAAATCATCAGGTTATAACAAAAATACTTGCACTATTTTTGCCCCAACACAGTGATCAGTGCGCATGTTAGTAACAATATTCCTATACCATTATATGTACATTTAGCATATTTTAAGTACACATATAAATGCTTTAGGGCTGTTGCCAAATGACATAATTTTGAATGTGATTTCATCAGTGCCATCAAACTCAAATCTATCACTCAAGTATACCCTGTAGTATTCCAAATTTCTCCTCCCCTGGTGGCTACATAAATGTTATGCAAGGGGAGGCATAGGAGCTGGACCAGGTTTTGATATGACAGAAGGGAGGGGGAACTGTGGATCTGCTATGTAATCAACTGTGCCAGTCAAATTTCCCAGCAGTAATCACTTCAAATTCAGAAAGAGACAGGGTCTCTTTAACCAACACATAAAAAGAAATGGAGAAAAAATGATGATTTCATGCAGATCTCATGTGTTTGACAAAAGATTTGAAAAACTGAACTGATATGGTAGAATAAGCAAACAAGTGTTTTAAAAGGAGAGTTTAATTATGTTTGTTGATTATATTATGTATCCACTCAACATATTCCCGAGTCAGGCGAGTGAAGACAGAGGCATCATTGGGTTGTCCACAAATTGCTGGCCCAAACGATGTAATTCCTGACAATGCTCCGTTGCAGATTAAAGGACCACCTGAATCCCCCTGGGAAAAGAAAACCATTTTAATAATTATTTTGTATTTGGGTTGGTTTGACTTTGCAAATTTTACTGAATACATCCAGTATTCATTTACATTTTTTTCTTTTAACAAAAATTATATATGGTATAAACTCAGTTTTCAGAAGAAAAAGAAGTTTGTGTTCAGGTACCATATAAAATACAATATTTTTACCCAATTTCACAAACTTTAGCAAGCGTAGGAATTGCTTTTTTGAAAAGCAAAGGTGTAAGGCCCTGGTCCAGCAATAATATTCACCAGACACAAGTACCCCAATCTAATGACGCACTCAAGCCCCCGCTCAGCCTCGGGAGACTGGTTGTGTCTCCCAGTTTGGTTGCCTCCAAAGGGATGATGTCTAGGGAAGATTCCAACTGAGACAAGTCCAGAATACAGAGCAAGAAGTCATTCACAGGTTATCCATCAGGTCATTCACAGGTTATCCATCCACCAGACAAGGTACTCAAGAGCAAGACACAAGTCACAGGGTCAAAGGCAAAGGTCAGTCCAGACAGCATACAAACCATAGGTCAGGAACATGCAATGGTCAGCAATAGTAAATCAAGTGAATACATAAATCAGCAGCAAGTCAGCCTAAAATAACACTACAACAGGCACTGATGACTGGGAGCAGGGAAGCTATAAAATGTCCAGCCTCAATGGCCCTGATTTATGAAAGCTCTCCAAGGCTGGAGAGAATACGCTTTCTTCAGTGAAGCTGGGTGATCAAGCAAACCTGGAATGGATCTGGTACAGGATTCAAAACATTTACTAGCAAATAGCTAATGATTTTTAAAAATCCATTCCATGTTTTCTGGATCACCCAGCTTCACTTCTCAAAGTGTATTCTCTCCAGCCTTGGAGAGCTTTCATAAATCAGGCCTATAGTGTTTGCTGGGGATGCCGATCCCATAGATCAGGTTGCACCACTAAAGAGAAGTAGGGGCTGTTGTTACTTCTTTATTCTCATTACTGCTGCAAATGACATTGCTGCACAAGATAGGCTGTGTGGGATATTGCGGTGGCACACAGTATGGAATTGCCGGCCTGATAAACATTTCCTAACAAATAGCTACTGATTCCATAATACTGAAGCTGGGTGGTCTGGTTAACACAGGAACATGCATGCTTGTTTTGTAACCAAACCAAAAAAACCGGCCATCAAATTATGATATTTATACACTGCAGTTCATAAATGCCCCCCTCAACCTCCACCATCATTGACCTTGAGTTGCATTTCCCCCCCTTCCCCTGGTTCTTTTTGTCTTGTTTCATGTCCTATGCCCAAACCAATACCTTTAATCAGTGGTGTCACTAAGGTTGGTAAGTCTGAATATAGTAACTCATGCTAACATTCCATCCTGTGAATAAAGGGGATACTGATACAGCAGAAAAAAATGAAGTAAGTGCATTTGTGGGCATGACCACAACAGATTGGGGTACCTACAAAATAGATGAGGCAAAAAACAAACTAATGCAAAGCTCCAATAACCTTGCAAAGGTGCTATTACCATTTCAAGATACCTGTGTAAACCTGGATGCGGTGGTTGTGTTAGTGATGGTGATACGGGTATAATAGGGCTTCAGTTTGCACATTTTTCCCATTGTGTAGTCTGCACCTTATCAGACAATAGATAAGTAAGACCATACTTACATTACAGGTATCCTGTCCTCCAGGTCCCACTTTAGTGCACATCATATTTTCTGTTATTTTGTATTCATAACTTATATAACGTTCAGCACATTTCTTTCTGTTTAGGACAGTGACATTAACTTCTAGCAGATATTTGGATTCCTCTCCGGTTTTTGTCTCTCCCCATCCTGCGGTTTCACATACAGTTCCATCCTCTAGGTCTGCAAATGTTTGTGGCAAAGGTAAAACTTTAACAGCATCTCCCAGTTTTGCTGCTTTAGGTAACTGAAATATGCATGAAAGGTTTTAGGATTAAATGAAGGTGCTGTCTGTAGTAAAAAAAACACATTAATGTGAACTTTTTTCATTTTATTTAATTCAGTTATAAATTCATTCTAAAACAAAATGGTAAATATGTTTATACATTGTTACTCTAACTACTGTACATGAAATCTGAATCTCTGAAAAGTTACAGAGAAAAGAATTTTGTTCTTCAGATCCATTTTTTTTTCACAGGTTCTTTTTTTTTTTTTTGAACCAGATAATGATTTAATTTACAATCTTAAGTGGGGGACAGAGCACTAGGTTGAACTTTATAATTTACTACAGTACTGCTTTAAAAAATAAACACGTAATACATATATTTATATGGAATAACTTGGAAAAGGTTGTCATAAAGCTATGTCACAATATACTGTAATAAAAAACATTGTATGTTCATAATTAAGAGCAATTTAATAGCAGATTATTTGTCATGTACACTTACTTTATATAGTTTAAGATCATTACAAAAACAGCTTTCATCATAGCGAGGGTGCGTATAATCCCTGGGAAAACGAAACACCTGCTGCTCTTTCTCATTTTTGTCTTTGGCATGGGCACCAAGAATAATAGTTGTGACGCTCCCTAGCCTAAAGACAAAGAACCAATATGAAAGTTAATAAATCATACATGTGCCATCACATATTAGGTTTTACCTTTCTTTTGTTAGTAGTAATTAACTTTTTGTCATTGAATTATATAATATACTAATTTTATTGTAAGTTAATATTTTAGTCAACTCCAACACTAAGAGTTCTAAATTCTAAAAAGGATTCTAAATAGAGTTCTAGATAGGATTCCATAGTTACATGCAACCCCCCCCCCCACCTATATATGAGAGATGGTATTTTATGTCTAAATGTAACCTAGAGAGTATGTAATTAGAATGAAACATGGAATAGAACAATGTTACTGTACGAGTACAGCAAACATCATAAGGAATTAGGCATTTTACTTCTAGGCACACTTTGTTATATAATAGTACTAGCTGATTACCGGGCGTTGCCTGGGTATTTATTTATTGCAATCTTATATTATACAGGAAAATCAAATAAAGCTATAGTGATTTTTCTCGTCTATGGTGTTGTTTCATTTTTTGCGCCTTTGATTGCATTCGGCCAATTGCCTTTCGTTTTCTCGAAGCCATTATTACAGTAAGTGAAAATATAAGCAAAAGGCACACTGTCAATGAGCAATACATACACACATACATACATGCAAATATACCTCTGACATATACTACAGCGCTGTACAAAGATCAGCAGTGCACTCACATGAGTCTGAGTCATATGTCTAGCAAGTTTGGTTTAAATGTCTCCATGAGTTTCCTAGTGATGACATACACACATACATACATACATACAAATATAGCCCTGACATATAGCACAGCGCTGTACAAAGATGACTGGTGCACTCACATGGGTCATATGTATAGCAAGTTTGGTTGAAATGTCCCCATGCGTTTTCGACTGATGGTGGAACACACATATACACACATATACACACACATACATACATACATCCAATTTTTTATATATAGATTATCAGGCCTGGCACGCAGATTAGTCACTGTACTGTCCTAGACCCGAATGTTGTTGCCTGTTATACACTGTGTATGTCCATTATGAAAGTGGATTCTGCACTTATGGACCCTTATTGCTAACTTACAATTTCTTGTCTGCCTGCTGCTGAACCCAGACATTTTCTTTTTCTGACCTTACTTCTATCTCAGTCTTGATATCTGACTTTAGTTGTTTGACTTTCTGCTAAATGCCCTGACTAGACTGCAGTCCTGTACAATTTCTTTTGCTCCACTTAAAGACATCTTTTATGCAGTTTCCAACCAATGAGGACTACCCAATACATGATCTAAGGGTGCATGGCACAAATAGTTCCATGTATACGCTTATATAATTCTCTTCTTTTGTGTGTCTGCCTCAACCTATATACAGACATCCAATTATTCTACGTTTTGCATGTCATTCCTTTGCTATAGATCATAATCAAGTATACTACCGGACTTTAAACTAAGCAAATAGGTTGCATTTGCTGGATTTATCATGCTCAGACCATGAGTGGTTTAGGTAGCATGAGCATGTACAATTTCACTACAAGCATGGTTGTACAGAAGATTCCCATTTAGATAGCTATAAAAGCAGATGTACTTACATTCGACAGTGACCAGCAGTCAGCACCCAACTTTCATGTATTAAACTGCCTCCACATATAACATCGCCAAACCTTGTTCCGTACTTTATCAGAGCCATGTAGGGTCTGGAATGTGGATTAGTTTCATTTCCATTTATTATTTTTATCCTGCCAGCTGTGTGAATAAAGACATAAGCCTCAAATCAAAGTTATCCATACTACTTAACACATTTAAATATTTACCATTAAACTGTCGCCTATTGGAAGCCCAGCACATCCCCAGCAGTCTTTATTCCATTCACAGTGCCTAGGTAATGTCATGTTTGGGGAGACAGGACCATTAGGGGGTGCTATGGCTTGCACGAAAATGGTGTTAGCCCTGAGAAGGGCAAGGCCCAGAGTCTAAGCGGCATCCAGGTCTTCTCCAGTGCCTCTAGTGGTGAGGATGTTGAGCTGCTGGTTACTGCCTGGTTGCGGTCCTTGGGCACACCGGGGTGGGCAGGAAGATACACAGTACCAAATCACTAAGCAGAAGAGTAGTCAAGGAAGGCCGGGGTCGAGGCAGGCAGCAAGCAAGAAAGGTCAGGTCACAATCCTGGTGTCAAACACTAGGGATCCAGTAAATAGATACTGGTGACACAGAGGCCACTGCGGACGCAGGGAACACAGGAGACACTGAAAGCAACAGGAGGCACAGGTGATACAGGGTTATCCAACGTCAGACAGGAACACTGGAACAGCAGAAGGGAAATGGCTGGGAAACAAAAGACTGGGCAATAAGAAGTTAACAAGGGGCTTGGCACTAATGGAGACACGTTGCGCGAAGCTAAACACTGAGTGCAGTGTTGAGCTAGCTAAATAGCCAGGGAAGATTTAGAGGCTATTTCCTGATTGGCCAGTGGATTGTGTGAAGCTGCTAAAGGGTACGCCCAGAATCAGAACTGCCCGCATATGCAGGAGAGAGGCTCTGTGTTTTAGTGAGGAGGAGGTAAATGTGACAGGTATGAATCATGTCACTTTTCTTGGTCGAGTTCTTTTAAATGCAGAACAGGCAAAATCTTGTACGAAGACTCTCCAATCCATTGCAAGAGTGTCTTCATACAAGATTTTGCCTGCTTCCTAGGAAGGACTAGGAAGGACTAGGAAGGACAGTGACCTCATGATCAGTGATACAGAAGACAAGGGTAGGGTAACTATAATTACATTTTTCACCTACATATACAGTAGTTGGTTAGGGATAGATCTGGCAGGAAACAGACCTTCAATTTTATTTGACAGTCTACTTTAACAAGGAGACCATAGGGGGAGCAGGGGATAATGAAAGGAGTCAGATGATTTTTTCAAGAGTTAAGGAGCAAGTAAACTGAAAAACGCTAAAAAAAAATTGAATTCCACAGCTTAGTCGAGCGGTCTGGAGGTATCTTTTATTAGGTCCTGCATCGTCCTGGAATCTGTCTCCGAGCCAGTGTGCCGGGCGCCCCCATCTTCGACTCTTCTTCCAGGTTCTTTTTCCTACGTCACCCGACCCAGGCGCAAGAGTGGGTGATGTAGGTTGGAAAAAAATATGCTAATCTTACTGCACATGCGTGGGATCAGCAATTTTTTTCCCTTTTCACGAAAAGGCTCCTTCAGCACCCAAGAGCCTCCCGGGATGCGTGACGTAGGTATACTGGGAGGCTTTACGCTCCTATTTATTCTCAATTGCCTAGACGATTGAGAATTAGGGGGTGTTGAGCTTAAAAAAACTACAAACAAACAGAATTTTTACTTTACATAAAAGGGTTGTCTACCCTTTTATGTAAAGGGAAATTTCTGAGTTTAAGTACGCTTTAAGTATACATACAGTGATGTGTCCTTCTTTTGTAATTGCTTGCATGGTTAAAAACAGTTCTACACCTAAAGCTGTGGCTAGTTAACACATAATTTTTGCCAAAATGGGCATTCTGTGCTGGAAACTTCCATCATATAAAAAAAAACAAAAACTTTAAGGTATTTAGGAATGTGATTTTTGTACATATATTTAACTGACACAAGTTTAATGGATATAGTGGAAAGCATCAGAAGAGGTTAAAATTTGCACTTGACTGCCAAGGGTATCATATGCGTTATCTTGATAGATCCACATCACTGCAGTTAGATGCACAAACCATGTGCCCTGTCTTTAGATGCCAAGCACAAAAAGATTACAATGAAATATACTGCAGTAATAGTTCATCCTTAATAGAAACAAATGACATCTCCTAATATTTAGTATAACCAGTGCTTTCTTTGTAGGAAAAAAGGTGCCAGAACTCACATCTTGGTAATCTTTTGTTAAAAAAAATTATATATTCAGTTCTTAACATAAATTTAATTTATTGTATTTAAGGCAAATATTCATAGTAAGTTCCAAAGTTTTGTCCAATTCTCGTCCGACAAATCCTCTCGACTCCTTTCCTTGCTGTTAGTATCTATGGCCGAATGTCGTCCTTTGGAGAACTGAGAATACAAGTTTAGAATGAATGCAGAGCATAGAAAGCACTATATGCAGAGGTATGTGAGGAAAAGAGTAAGGAAAGTTTTAATGAGGGCTTTTGATTTGCTTTTGTAATTCTCCTTTACCTTTTCCGCAGCCCAGCCGGCATGTATCACTGCACCATGAGCAGAATGTAATCACAGGGACATTTAAACAGCCGGCCCTCCTCAAATGTTGTCACGGGTCCCGCAGTTCACGCTGCATGTGATGACACTTCCCAAGCACCTAGGCTGCTCAGCCACTGTCCAGTATTGAATCATGCATGTGCAGCCTGTATTCACAGACAGCTGTTCCCCTAACAGACTTTTATGGATTTAGAAAACAGTGCTGAAACTCTGTTTTAGTGCGTTCAATGAGAAAAAAAGCCAAATTTGGAAACAGTAATACTACAATTACATCTTTTTTGCACTTTTAGGTCAGTGATCTTGCTGAAATGCCAGGATAATGATCACTGACAGATATCCAGGATAGTCCTATGGAATAATTTCTTTGACAGCAAAGCCATCCCATGCATCTCTGCAGCAAATTAGCCCAGGTAACCTTCATCCCCCAGAAGCCATCAGTGTCCAGTGTGTTTAAAGCTCAGTTTGGTATTTGCTTTGTCATTATTAAGGACGTTTTTCCCTCTTTTCTTGTTTTATCACTACACCTGAATTGAGATGCAGCTTTTGTAAGAGCCATCAGTGAGCAATAAACTAATTTTAAGTGGACTAAAGAAACATAAGAAATCTAAAAGAGAGACAAAAGTTGTCCATTGAGTTTGACCATTTTTGTTTCGAATGGGTTAAAGAACCAAAACTGATATATCTTTATAAGAGCAGGCTAAAAGAAGAGCTTGCACAGCACTTATTTTTAGAGTCAACAAACTGTTCTATGCAAATGACCAAAGACTGGGTTCATACTGTACACAGTTAGGTCTAAAGCCTGGTAAAGTTTAGGGGCTGAGTATAGCTATATGCACAGGCTAGATAACTGTCTCTGCAAAATTCTAGTGTGTGTACAGTGGTCATTTAATAATGTGCCATGGCAGATAACTAGGCAACTGATGGAGTTATCTGCTATAATTTCCTGTAAAGGAGGGGGCAACATGGTGCCTCCTGCTTGTTCTTGTTCACGAAAGAAAATTTCCAGATACATATATTTAATATCTGTACATCTCATATACATATTTGGACTACAAGTAAGCTCACTGAAACAATGTTAATCAGTCTTTCTCAATCAGAGTTCCTTGAACAATGACCACTGGTAAATAGACGTCCAAAACTGACCAACTCTGCAAGGGGTATTTCTATGCTGACTAATATTAAAGAACACCATAATTTACACTGTCAGCATTTCATTTCTGTTATTATTAATAATTTTTTCCAAGATTATTAGAAATAGGCAAGTGATTTTCATTTTGCTGCAAAAATCCTTTGTAGGGAAACAAACAAAACTCAACTGGTGGCTTTAGAAAATGTGTTTTCCTTACTATAACTTTTAAATTATGGAAAAAATACATATTTTTAAAACATTTTTTCACTTGTGACATTTACCACAGGTCCTAAATCGTTCATGATAAATGATTTCCTAATTTCGTTCATCCTTAAAGAATATAATAAAAATGTACAGATGGGTGTAAACAGTTATCTGCCCATGCTGTCAAATATGCTAGGTATGCCATATTATTTATTCCTAATTATTAAACATTTACTTATTATTAATTATTTAGGTTAGTGACCTCACTAATGTATTATGGAGGTATATAGATTTTATCAGGGGCTTCCTGAGACCTGAAAAATATAATACAAGTTCCTCTGGGGAAAAAGGATTAAAAAATTTTGGTTTGCATATTATGGAATGATTTAAGAGAACTAGGCAGACTTGCAACATTCTTAGGAGGGAGAAAAGGGACAACTGTTAGCACAAATAGGCAGGCAAAGGATACAATCATGCCCAATTTACCATGAGAAAATAATGCATGCACATTGGTTAAGCTGTGTTTTTAAAATAACAAATGCAATCATTATGGTTGAATGAACAGTTTTGGCTAAATTCAGGGTGCAGTTACCGCTCCTGTATGCTGGTACACATAGTCTCATCAGTTGCCCCTCATAAGAAATAAATGAGGGCGGTAGTGTCAGATGTTGAAACGCTGGTTCATGAAAAACCAACACAGTGCTGGAGGCCACCTGGGGACATTTGTTCCCATCACCTATCTCAACCTAACCCTAAGTGTAGAAAAACACTTTTGGCCACTATATAATATAGGTCTATGCATCCTACCAAACAGGGAAGGTACAGTTAGCAGCTATGGAACTAGGCTATCACATTATTCAGAATACAGCAGAATGGGCAATGTCTTCTACCTAGCAAGAAATGATGAAGCAGAGATAAGGAAAAAATGTCTTACCATCAGAGCTGAGCAGATGAAGTACAAAGAGATCCAGAACAAGGAACAGTTTCATGGTTGATAGTGGTTGATATCACCAGTTCAAATGAGTTTGAATTGAGAATGTCCCCATAAATACCCATGAAATCTTATCGCAGCAATCTCAAACTACTGGAAAATCAAATGTTATTATCTCTGGTGCAAATAACACACCAATATCAAACACCAAACATCTGTTAACACACATTACTATCTTTTAAAACTAACCTCTTCCTTTCCATACAAAGATGGCATTATACAAATCACGGTTTTCTGAAGAACCCAATACCACAATGTGGCTATAGTTTTAGGAGATATCTGACATAACAGAATTGTGCACGTTTAGTGCATTTACAAAAAAGAAAAAAAAACCTTTATCTCAGCTTGTTTTTAAGCAGAGCATAAAATAAAAAAAAAATGTTCACAAAAATTACATATAAAGTGTTTGCAAATACCAAACAAACACACAGGGTACCTATTCTTTCTGTAAGGTTGAAGGACAAATATGATCATGCAATCATCCAATGTAAGGGGATGTTTATTTAGATAACTAATTTTTGCATTAAATACTGCAGGCTACTACACTCTTCTATATTGTACACTCCTGACCCCAGCACGATTTAATTTACTCACTCTTCATTCTACAATCCATGCATGTACAAATTACTGTCCCTTGCACTCTGTGTTGAACACTCCAAAACCCTGCGCTATATAAAATTAGTTGTACATTTCACATACCTGACCCTTACACTTATTACGTTATATGCTCCTGAACTTCTATACTATATTGTGCATTACATGTTCTTGAGTATGTATTATCTCGTTAGATGATGATTGCAGTAGGTAATGACTATTTAATAAAGTTTTTTTAAGTAATATTTTCCATGTGAAAGAAAGTATATGTAATGACATAGTTTCTTTTTTTTAATTGATTTGTAAATGCTTATGTATCTGCAAATGTGCAATGCTCTTTAGTGTTTATGTTTTACTGATGATTGCAGTATTTGCTAAATTTTTCTAAATTTAAGGAAAGCTCAGGCAAAATGGTTGCAGTCTGTCTATATTACAAGTAAAGAAAAGTATATAATATAAAATTGTTTTATCTTTTTTTAATTGATTTGCTAAAATGTATGTGTCTGAGGGTGCAAAATTCTACCATAGTCAGGGAAATCTGCAACACCCAGCATATGGCACAGAGCTCCACACCATCTAACAACTTTCTTGTAATTATACCTCTTTAGTGAAACAATTATTACCCCTGCACATGTATGTTACACGCCTGACCCCCTGCATTCTGTGCTAAGACCATGTCCTTTAAAGCAAAAGTTTATATGTAAAATTGCGAGCAGAAAGGTTTTATTTATAAAAACACATTTTGCAAGAAAACATACCGTATTTTTCGGACCATAAGACGCACCAGTTTTTTGGAGAAGGGAAATGAAGAAAACAAAGATTCTGAAACAAATAGCGTCCTAAAATATTTTATGTGCATTAAAAACCAACATCACAGTCATAAACACATGTAATAAACCCTGTTTGTATTGTGGGCTTGTAATTCTTAGGATTAACTCCCGGGTATGATAAATATATTTATTTATTATATTAAAATCATAAATTATAATATAATACATAAATATAAATAATAATTTAAAACAATAATGAAATAATAGACAACAATGTAATCTAAAAATAAAATTAAAAATGTACGGTACTTTTATTTTTATGTTGTGTGGCGTTTTTGTACTGTAAAAAACATTTAGAAGCAGATTACATTGTAATATGCCTTTAAATTTTCCTCACATCACTGGAAGAGGACTCATCCTCCGAGTGCTGTGAGGGGGGGATTTGTGCCTCACACAGAGACACAGGCACACAAGCTGCAGCTGCTGGTATCCATGGAGAGATGCATAGCATAATGTAGGATTTCTGCATCTCACTACAGATACCAGCAAGCAGAGCTGCGGACACTGGGTGAGTATTTCCTTTCAGTTGTAATCCGATTGTCATACAATGTATGACAATCGGATTGCAATATAACATTTGTTTACATTGTGTTTGTGTTGTGTACCGTATATGTGATTTTACTATGTGTGCTGTGAGTGATCTTCAGCACGCTATTCAGGGAACACAGCATGACTTTGTCAGCCAATCATGCTGAGAGTGGGAGGACGCCGGGAGCAAGATACAGGAGACAGTCACTCTGGCCGTGCTGAACAGGAGACAGAAGAAAAGGCAGAGGGGGAGGGGGGATACAGGGGGGACGAGACAGCAGCTGGGAAGGATACATTTTGATACATTTGGACCATAAGACGCAGGGACTTTTTCCCCCCACTTCTGGGGGAAAAAAAGTGCGTCTTATGGTCCGAAAAATACGGTAGTTACTTACCCCTGTTAACAAGTACAGTCAAAAATAGATAATAAGGTGGTAAAAGGGCAAAACAACTCACCTACAATACAGCTTGAGTTAGTTGTGAGTTCCAGGAAAAGTTTGGGCTGCAGAAGAGATTGGGGGGGGGGGGGGGGGGTTCACAGCCTGGCCACCCAATTGACTACTCCTCCTGCCAGAATAGTTAGCTCATTATAAGGCTTATGTGGGGTCATTGGGGGTAAATACTGCACTTACCTTGTGCATGTGGTTATTGGGAGGAGGAATAGGGCTGCATCACTGGTTTTACAAGAAGAAGTAGTGCCCTATTGTTGATGAGATATAACCAGCGTATGTACCCCAGTGTGGTAACACTTTGAAAAGAAAGCTAGAACCCCATATATTTATTTTTGTGTCTATTTATTAAACATATATAAATGTATATGCAGTTATTGACAGGCAATGTGATTGATTTTTGCTCACCTTTTTGATTAGACTTTCACTTATGCCTTATTAGCCTTAAGAGGAAGTGACCAAGAGGGTGACTGTCTTTGTGACCCATGGTAATCTTAGTAACAATAACTTTCCCAAATTAGGTATGACAAAATCTAATTGGCATCTATACGCCTCACAGACAGTTCTCGTCTTAAGCTGCTCATACATGAGGCCTTTTCATATTATTATTGAGTTTAAATAACATTTGCTTTTAGAAGATGAATCATTCTTAGCATCCCAAAGACAACTATTCTTAACCTCTCCAGCGGTAACCCCAAGTGTGACTCGAGGTAGAAAAAAAGGTGCTAGGAGCAGTAACCCCGAGTCATACTCGGGGTAGGCAAACCTATGGGAAACTATAGTAAATACAGTCTTACCTGATCTGTCGATACCGCGTCGTCCTTCCTGTCTCCTTTTTCCTCTGGCCGGCATTCTCTACACTCGATGAGTCACCCGGGAGATTCCGGTGACGTTGGTGCATGAGGACGTTCTGTTCGGGGCGAAGTGGGAAATTCAAATTAATTTGTATTGCATTCAATAAATACAAAATAACTGTATTGAATGCAATACAGTGGATTTATATGTGTACATGCAGTACATTGTCTTTCATGAACATTTATTTTACAGTATAATATTATAGTATTAGTATTTTTTTTATTTAATTTATTATTTTGACATGATTTTGTGTTTCACATTTTATTTTACCCATACTGTTAAATTATACTGTATTAAATAAATTTTCATGAAAAACAATGTACTACTTTTAGACATATAAAACTGGACGGAAATGAACCTTCCAGGAGGTTTATATGGAGTGTATACAAAAAACAACTATGGGATTTCCTACCCACTGTAAAAATGCTACATCCACATAACACATTTAAGTACTATATATCTAAAAACATTGGAATAAGAGAGCCAAAAAGTAAAGCTTGCTATTGTACAAGTTTATTAGCTTAAAACATTGTTACATAGTAAAGGTTTTTTTTCAACAAAATAACTTTGGTTTATTGAATGTGCTATAAATGTCAGATAAAGCAAGCAGTCTGGTTTTGGGGCAACATAAGATGTATATAAAGAAGCAACTATTTGCAAGCATATTGTAAATTTAGTGGAGTGCTGTCGTGGGATAAAAATGGAGACTTCCATTGCTGACCTTCTTCTGAAAATGCCAAAGTTTGATGTCAGTATTTTAGGCTCTCTACCAGAAAAAACATGCCCAAAAAACAAAGATTGACAGAATTTAGAACCGATCTACACACTATTAGGAAATAGGGTCTCTTATTAAATTCTACACCCATCATTTTGAGCTGGGTCAGCAAAGAAAGAAATTATACACTTCAAGAAAGAGAGAAAATATTGACCTTGCAGGAAGGAGGGGGAAATGAACCATCACTTTTCCTAGCAGTAAGCTAGTAAACAGGACATGAAAAATAAGTCTCTTTCAAGAGCACATAAAAATGTAGAAACAAATATTCTTTCATACAGATCCTATGTGTGTGATAAAGGATTTGAATACTTGTTCTGATAAGGTAGAAGAAGCAACATATTATTTATAAAGAGAGCTTAGTTCATTTTGTTGATCAGGCTATATATTCAGTCAATGTATTCCGGAGTCAGACGAGTGAAGACCGAGGCCTCATTGGGTTCTCCACAAAATTTTGGCCCAAATTATGTCACACCTGAGAGTACTCCATTGCATATTAAAGGTCCACCTGAATCCCCCTGGGAAAACAAAAGCATATTGTTTTTTTATTTTGTATATAAAATTGCTTTGGCAGATATGTATTTACTGAATACATCCAGTATATATTTTACTATTTTTTTTTTTTAAATATACATGGTATAAGCTTAGTTTTTAGAAGAAAAACCTGTACAAATATTTTAAAGAATAACAATTTCTGTATGGGTATCATAAATTATACATTCTTGTTACCCAATTTCACAATCTTTGGCAAGAGTATTGTGACTGATTCCCTAATACCCAGCATGCCATGTTTGTTTTGTAAGCAAACCAAAAGAAAGGTCGCAGATAAAAGTAAACCTGTATTTTTTACACTATGGCTTGTAAATGCTCCTCTCCCCCTATTTTACTTAATCATGGCGTTAAAAAGTCTAAAATGGTGCCAACTCTGTGATCAGACACAGCCAACTCTGGCCCCCAGATACAGAACTGAGTTGCCAGACTCCCCCTTCAATTGGGTTTTTTTTCCTGTTGTCCCCTTCCCCAACCAAATGCCTCTGATCAGTGATGTCACTAAGGTTGGTGAAACTCAATGTGGTAGGTAACTCATGCTGTGAGAAAAGTGGTTAATAATGCAGGGAAAAAATATCCAGCGGGTGTAGCAAATGCATATGTTGCAGCATGCAGTGAACATGACAACAACAAATTGGGGTACCTACAAATCTAAATAGACATTAAAAAACTTAATAAAAAGATCTAATGACTTTGCAAGGAGAATACTGTCATTTGAAGATAATCCCAGATATAGCGGTGGTTGGGTATACCAGGGCAGCAATTTGGTAATAATTTGCATTTGTTCCATTCTGTAGTGTACACCATATCAGAAGACAATACTTACATTACAGGTATCCTGTCCTTAAGGTCCCACCTTTGTGCGCATCATATTTTCTGTGATTTCATATTCATATCTTGTATAGTGTTCAGCACATTTCTTTCTGTCTAGGACAGTGACATTAACTTTTAGCAGATATTTTGATACAGGGTTGTCTTTTGTCTTTCCCCATCCTGCTGTTTGACATACAGTCCCATCCTCTAGGTCATCAAATGTTTTTGGCGAGGGAAAATTTGAACGGCTTTTCCCAGTTTTGCTGCTTTAGGTAACTGAAATATATGTTAAATATTTTAGGATGAAATGAAAGGAGATGCTGTCTGTAGTCAAGAAAGTGCATCAAAATGGGTAATGTTTGTACTTTGCTACTATAAACCTGAAATCTGAAAAGTTCAGGAAAAAAAGTTCCTTCAAGTTCATTTTTTTCACGTAATCTGTTTTTTTGGTTTACCAGTTATTGACTATTGCAAATAATATTTTAGGAATATCATTAGCCAGTATTCAAAATAAATACCAATAAAATTGCATAATACAGTCATTATGGCCATTACAATACCATAGTGAGAATTTAGTGGTTAGGTAGGTATACTACTTACCGTACCTAACCACTAAATTCTCTTTAACCTCCCTGGGCGTATGATTCTGTCCGGAAAAAGTGGATGGAAGCAGTACAAAGCTGTATTGCATTCAGCCACTGTAGCCCCCCTAGTGTTCTAATTCTCTCCGTATTTCCATGCAAAAAGCATTACATTTTTTTGCATGGAAATTTATTTTACATTGTAGGTCTATAATTCTTAGGCATAACTTAACCGAAATATGACCAATATTTATTAATTTAATAATACCCTTTAAATAAAAAAACACAAAAATCTGTTAAAAAAATAAAAAAAATAGTTAAACATGTAATATAACTGTACAGTAGCATGTATAATTTATGTATATATATATATTATACAAAGATTTCTTTGTATAATAGCTAACAGCTATTTTGTATTGAATCCAGTACAAAATTATTTGAATTTTCCAGACGGTCCTCCCACCTGCACCATCGCAAGCACCGACGTCACCAGGAAACCCTGGAGATCGCCTCTGTAGGGCGCCTGGGGACGACAACAGAACAAGGTAAGTGGGTTTTTCTTATTTTTTGTGTACTTTTAAATTTTGCGCTGAAGTTATGTCAGCATGTAGCCGCTGTAACATCGGCGTACCCCGGCTGTCTTTCTGGCTTTTGCGGCCAGCGTATTTCTACCTCTGCCTGATGACATTGTTATCAAGGGACGAAAACCACTGGACGCGGCTGCCAGATCGGGTGCTTTTCTGGAGGGACTCATGCACCTGACGAGTATCAGCCGAGGGTGACTTTTTCATCACATTTTGGGTGCTGAAAAAGTCGGCTTATACTCGGGTATATACAGTAATTGCAAAGCCACTGAAGATAGTTTTGTTTGATATATTGAAAAAACAATGTGTTTTTTATTTTTTTTTTCCACTTGGACGTGTTTCTACAAGCCACTTTGACACCCTTAGCAGTTTTGGTGATGATACAATGTTGAATTACTTTGAATTACAGAAAAAATAAATTAAAAAAAAATATTTTTACCTATAAATCATAAATTTCTCCCATGCCTAAAAAATATTACTAAAACATTTGTTATACAGAACCAAAGGGTGTAAAAAAACGATCTACTGGCACATATGCTATGTATGCCATATTTTTTATTCTTACAATTAAAACATACTACAATTAGTATTAATTGTACGTTTATTTTTAGCTGGAATTGTCTGAAACCTAAAAAATATATCACATATATCAAGTAAAAAAAAGATGCATATTTGATGCAAAGATAACTAGGCACACCCCAGCATTCTTTTTCCACATAAATAGGTAGATAAAAGTCCCAGTTACATGGTCCATAAGTGAAACATGCACAAGTTGGTTAAACACACAAGCACCTATTTAAACTTTCCAATGAGGAGTAGTCCCTCCAAATGCGGTACAGTTGACAGCTATGGAGCTAGGCAATTACATTATTAAAATACAGCAAAATTAGCAATACCTTCTAACCAACAAAGAATTACATTATCCATAGAAAAGGAAAAAAAAATTCTTACCATCGGTGCTGAGCTGGTGAAGTGCAAAGGGAGGCAGAACAAGGAGCAGTTTCATGGCTGATAGTCAGACATCGCCAGTACAAATGCTGGACTAACTTCCATATAAATACCTATAAAATCTTATCACAGCAATCTTATACTTCTTGGTGATGAAACTTTATCATTCCTAGTGCAACATAACACACCAAAATCATCTGTTATCACCCATCGTTATCTTTCAAAACTAACCTCTTTCCTTCGAAAAAAGGTTAGGTATCTGTAGATTGCGATTTTCTGAAGAAATCCATACCACAACGTTGAATGTCAGACTGTAAAGAATAAATACAAAATGTTTCTCTTTATGATCAAGCCCCTGCTGAAATCGTTACTGACAGGGACCCCCGAACCCACCCATTTTGGACTGTACTGCATGTCTGCTGGTGGTGGGGTGGTATGTGTATGCAGGAGGGAACGTCATTTTGACTGTGACAACTTCACCTGCTCATTCTGAGACTTAATAAAGTAAGTAAATGGTTTTACTGACTATCAATAGAAGGGGTCATTTAACAAAGGACCCCCAATTGGTGGACATTTTAAAGTGCTCTCATATATTGGTGATCAGCAAAGTTCCCTCTTAACATCTGTGATGTGTCCATTTTCATAGGTGCCACCTATGTAAGATTTAAGGGCAGTGTTTGTGATTGAACTTTTTTGGTAGTGGTTGTTTAATAACAGGAACTGCTCTATGTGTTAAATACTGCAAGCTACTACACTTTCTACACTGCTATATTGTACACTACTGACCCCATCACTCTGACCCCATTAATCATTCTATAAGCATTCAATCTACATTATGCATTAATGACCCCTTCTTTCTGTGAGTTTAATATTCCAAAACCCTACATTATATCAAATATGTGGTATATATCAAATTCCTGACCATTACACCTAATACATTATATGATCCTGACCTATGAACTATTTTTCACTCTTGAGCCCTGCAATTTGTATTTTACAGGAGATGTGCTTTCTGTAATAAAACCTTATCTTTCTGTTTGTACAATGTACATCTCGGTGTATGATGCCAGATATTCTAGCATACGACAACATACTTGGAATGAATTAGTGTGCACACCTGTGCACATGCCAATCATGCTGGCTAATAAAAATGTCCGAAGACCCAAAACTGGAAGAACACTGAGTAAAATATGGTGGCACCGGGGAGTGGATGGATGAGTTTACTTAAAAAAGTGTGAACAGGCAGGTAGGTTTATTTTAATATAGAAAAACACCACCAGTCCCTTCTTCAATAAGCTAGGCCCTTCTGTTTTTTCTGTTTAGTTCCACTCTTTTTAAGAGTATCTATCGCCATCCAAATATTTTTGGATATATTTGGAATATATTTAAGTTAAAATATGTCACTTCCTCACACCATCCCACCATCGCTCCAATGCTTATGTCATCGTTCTGCTCACACGTCCCCTCTTTCCCCAGCATTTAGCTGTTGCTCACTGAGACATGCAGCTATGTGCATGTGACATCATACAAGATGGTATGCGCACTGGTAGCCATATACGCATGTGTATACGCACGTACTTAATGCACACCTGTTAGGGCTACTTCAGTCTCTCCTGTTCTAGGAGCAGGTTGCTGGATGCTTAAAACAATGGTCGCTATTTTACCAAGCAATATTCTGCCTTTTAGAGTTCTAGGATACTGACCTCCGCTTCTGACCTCCGATCTGGTGAAAAACAGTTGTCACTTTAATTCCACACCCTGGGTATTTCTATGTCACCTGCCAAAGGTTAAAGCCCCAACAGCCCTGAAAAATATCAAGAATGGCAAGTATTCTTGCAGTAAGACATCCCCTTCTAACAATCTATTTCTGGGAAAGGATGGTACTGTACTTCCACCTTTACCTTCTACCATATTTAAATTTCCACACAAATTATCGGTGCACAGATTTGGGGCCTAATACCACCCATATTGTTCATAGGTCGCCGTTTGTACTGTCAGCATTGTCAGGAAGAGAAAAACTCACCGCTGTTAAGCCACGGCACGGCCACGGCACAACAAGTTCTCATAGTCACAGAGGAGTGGATTGGCTTTTCCTGGCATACACCACTCCCCAATTTATTCTAATTTAGGACGCACCAGCATCTTTGGGATACGTAAGATGGGCAAGAGGCCATATGACGTGACATGAAGTGTAAAAATCCTTGTTTAGCTACAATTGCAAAACCTTTTGCTAGACCCAGAAAGCTTACTTAATAAGGCAAGCAGGTTGAGACAGTAAAGGTCCCTTTAATGTACGATTCAATTCAGTACAGCTGTTGTTATTCAAAGGTTTACATTTTTAAAAAAGGTAAATGATAGTAAATAATCTTAGCCTTTATTTACTTTGAATATCTAATTACTGAAAAAGGCAAAAAAAAAAATATATAATTTTTGGTAGCAAATGATAGTTGATTGAAGTGAACGTTTAGATTGCAAAATAAACATTGTATATTGCTTTAGAAAACAAAACCCAATTGTAATAATGATAATTTCTTTTTAACATACTTTTTCTGCATGTAATTTACAACCTGATAACATTTTAAACAGAGTTATGAGAGAAATCATATTGTTTTTTTTTTTTGGGACTCAGTCTTCTATTGTCTCATTTATCCATTCTATGTATTCCTCAGTCAGACGAGTGAAGACAGACGCATCTTTAATTTTTCCGCACACACCTTCCCCAAATGAAGTAATTCCTGTAAACACTCCATTGCACATTAAAGGACCACCTGAATCTCCCTATAAATAAAGAATAAAAAAACAAAAACATTTATTATCCTTATTTTATGTTTGATTTAAAAAGTTCAGCAATTGTTTCCCAGACTGCCATAAGATGCTGAATGTATTGACTCAGAAAATGCACTGCAAGAAAATGTGTGTAAAATGGAGATGAAGGGTGTGGGTTTAGACTTACTCCACATGTGTCTTCACTTCCAGGCCCCACAATGATGCAAATAACATTTTCGGTTATATTTGCTTTGTTCTCACTCCAATGTTTGGCACATTTCTCTCTGTCTAGTATAGTGACATTAACTTCCATCAGATTATCTGCTGCTTCGGCTTTTTCTGTCTCTCCCCATCCAGCTGTTTCACATGTACTTCTTTCTTCAGGGTCCTTGTATGTTGTTGGTAATGGTAAAAGTTGAACAGCTTTTGTTAACCTTGCTTTTTCCTTTAACTGAAATAAAATACAGCAAAATGTTTCTATATCAAGCATTCATTATGATATTTACCATGCTATATCACCATCATTGTGCATCTTTGGAAAAGTAAGG